>NW_028146632.1:1100000-1107500 GCF_056507025.1 Lutjanus erythropterus
ACTTTCTGAACATGGCAGATAGAAGACAGATAAGTATTTAAGTACTTGTCTGCCTCTTCAGTGCAGTGATTCTGTTTCTCACATAGTTCTTTACATCAGTCCATGTTCGTTCCTTCAATGTCTCCATTTCATTTTGCAGACAAAGCATGCAGTCGGCTTGGCAGGAACTGTGAATGTTCTGATGAATTTCATCAGGTGTTTCTCCACAGAACGAACTTCTCCTGCTTCCCATTTGCATCTGCTTCGTTGTACGGCTGGTTCTGTGAAGAAAAGAACAAATGCAATGTAATAATACTGGAAAACATGCAAATGAAGCCATCATCATGAACATTTTTTTCCCCAGTAGTAGCCTTAACGAAAGGGGGGTAAAAAAGCCTTGTGAAGTCCAACAACAGGTGGCTTTGTAACACAGGGGGTTGTGATCAGTATATTTTATTACTGGAAGAAGGTCAAAGCTATCATTATGCTGTTTGGCTCTCTAGCATCTTAAGTCTAAGATATGTTTTTCAGAGTGGTCTTCCAGTTTGAATGCTGCTTTCGCTGCATGTAAATGGTTTAGAAATTGTAGTACCAAAAAATAAATATGTCCGTTCTATATAAATGTGAACTTCTGTATAGAGAGAGATTAGCTTCATGGCAACATTAATCATCTTGTCATAAGAGCAAGGACACAATGATCATCATTCTCTTTGCACTGCAGGTTTTAACCTTGTATAGGAGGACTAGCACCACGTGCTGGTGCTGATGGTGCTGATGATGCTGATGGTGCTGATGATGCTGATGATGCTGATGGTGCTGATGGTGCTGATGATGCAGATGTATCCATTATGTGTTCCATTTCACTGCTGGTACACTCATCTTCTGAAGTGTCACTGGAATCTCCTTCATTGGATTGTGGCAGTTTCTCTGGAAGTAGAAAATGATCTAAATTAAATCAACAGCACTCTTAATCTCACAGGCAGAATCTAGTACAGCATTTATAAAAACACAGAAATATGAAACCGAGTATCCATACCAGTGTTAAATAGATCAAAAATTAAGAACATGCCCAAACCTTCAGGGTCAATTTCGATATCATCCGGTGTCATCCCTTTGTACTGCGACACAGTCCCCCTCTCCATGGCCAGGAGCACTTTGCTCATTCTAGCAAGCTGCAGAGTTCCTTGGGGCAACCAATAGTACTGTCGGTGGATGCCAATATCATGGCCTAAGAAGTCGGCCAGTTGGTCAGACTCATTTTCCTCAAGGTTCAAGACC
Source organism: Lutjanus erythropterus (assembly GCF_056507025.1). NCBI lineage: Eukaryota > Metazoa > Chordata > Actinopteri > Lutjaniformes > Lutjanidae > Lutjanus > Lutjanus erythropterus. The sequence continues at coordinate 1,101,258 of NW_028146632.1, forward strand.
TGTGACATTGTTGCAATATGTTTTCGAAGCTTTGTTGAAGTCAGTGCTTCAGGGTGTTTGGCACCACAGAGTTTGGTATATTTTTGAAGGCACTCTCCCCCTCTGTAGGCTGACAAGGCTTCTGGTCTTCCAAACATGAATAAATTATCATTCGGTACACTGCAGCTTTCACGCATCTCAGCTAGCAGCTCCATAGCAGTCACCATAGATGGTTTTAACAAGACAGGGACCATCCTCCCCCTTTTCCCTCGGATCTCCACTCTTGCAAAGTACACGCACATCTTCCTTTCGAATGGAGTCAAGCAGATAGCCACGTCATCATGCAACGCTGACTTGTTCCAGGACCTAAAGGCAGTCAGTAACATCCTCGACACCTCTCCTGCTCTTCGTCTCTTCGTCTTCGTCTCTTCGAACCAAATTGGGGACACTCACGTACTTGGACCTCTTCACCACCAATACACGAGCCTATCCTAAAACTGGGGACACTTCACACACAATGTATCTGCACCAAACTGGGGACGTTTGTGTGTTGAACCCCTTACTATCAATGTAAGTCTGTATAATAACAATGTGGCTATGAACAAACACCCACATGCTCCTATATCTGAGCCACACTCAGAGAGACAAGTCAACAGACTATCACTATTTGGACAAGAGAAACACACTGGATTAAGCTGTGCTCTCATATATCCACCGATCAGGTGATGACCTCAGCATGAACAAAGGGACAAACGAAAATGCTCAAATATGATCAATAGGTAACAATTCACATTAGCATGCAACTTGAACTTGGTAGCACTCATGCATTCAGACCTAGATCAGTGGCAGCTGCTGGCTAGAAGAGGCAACAAAAGTGCAGTGTAAGTACATTGATGAGTTTTCCATGGTGATTATTTCCCTGGTTAACTTAGGACACCTGTATTTCTGCTAATAATTAGTAGTTAGCTACGGAAAATAAACATAAATCCTATCTTTTGTCAGTTGGCAGTGTCAATCAATTTGATTTTCATTTTGCATTGTTTGAGAGTCATAACTAAACCTTGACTGAGTCACCAGATTATCATTGTTGTAAAATTATGTGTGACATCACACCAATATACTGTTTGGACTGACTGGTCTCCACAAAGGTTGTGCATGTCATCTGAAAGATATCTTGCTGAAGCAATGGCATAATGTTTAATGTTGTTATGAGAAGTCTTAAAATATTTCTGGTTCATAATGAGACTATGGCAAGATAAATTAGACTGTGGGGGGTTGCCACATTCTGGGTAATTAATGGAGAACACTGATATTAAAGTTAGAACCCTTTATAGGTTAAGTTGAAGGACAATTCATTTGTTGGCAAACCAGTACTGCACAGACATAAAACTTCTTTGTAATATTTGGTTGCACTAGGGCTTATGATAATCAATTGCCCTGTCTTCTAATGTTATCATCTCAGCTTCTTAGCTGTGATCTATGCTGCCTAAAAATGTTAACGTTGTTCAGCCCTGTGAACAATGTCTGCTTTTCTTACTCCACTAGCCTTGCTTTGATCTTGTAATAATAACTCTGTCACAGAGCTGTTGTCTCCGTATCTAATGTATCTAGATACAAAGACATCTCTAGAGGAGCATTAGAAACATCTGAATTCGTCAAATGTCATATTGTATTCCACAGTCACAGCACACAGTAAGTCACTAACCCACTATAAACATGTACTTTTCTAAGTTACAATATATCTGACGAGAAAAAAGCAATTACACTGACTTACCGTATACTCCCGAATTAGAAGCCCATCATCCTCACCAAGGTAGAGGCAAAGTGCCTTGAGAACTGCTGCCTTTTTGAGATTAACATCACTGTGTGAAGCCTGTGTGAAGAGATTCCACCGATTAAAACATTCATAAACACATAACTACAAAAAATATTTCCAATTTCCAACCTGTGGTAACCTACAAATACTGACTTCCAATCAGCTTTGTCAAGTTTGATCTATATAGCTCAATATTATGTCAAACATACTGTAAAAGTGACTTTTTTAACTACAAAATAACTGTGAAGCGTGGCCTAGTTTTTATTTTAAAAAAAGTGAGGCATGAACATGTTGTTTTAACTCTTTAACTGTTTATTCAGGGACATACAGTACAGCTGACAACAATGCTGTCCTCTTAACACATAGGTGCTTAGTACAACTATAGCCCAATCTTATTATCACCACCTGAGAAAACAGGATTGAACTGGCACCTGTCTGATCACATGACTGCATCTCTAACCCATATGGTATTATTGCCTTAAAAAGACAGTATTTCCTTAGAAATTATTTTTGCATCTTGCAAATAATCCAGACTTACTGATGACGCAAACTGGGGCTTCATATGGACAATACAATTACACAGTGTATGAAGTATGTATGAAAAAAAATTCCATAACATCGTATACATAAATTTACAGGTAGTTTCTAGCCAGAAACATCTCCCTTCTTCTGGAAAACAGATGTCAGCTGGGGTAAAATATTGTCCAACTGTACCAAGAAGTTTGTCTCAAGTGGAAGTGTTGTAATCTGCTGGAATTCAGCATTTATCTGGTAGAAGGTAGAAGAGTAGCATGCCATCTTCTGCCCCCAAGTGGCCAAAATAAAGAACTGCTTCCTCTATAGGAGATTTGTCTCTCTCCAAATGTTGGTCATCTTTTGTTTTACCTTATCAGACTTTACATTTTAACAGCTGCACACTGAAATTGCATAATAAGGAGAGGGGAAAAGGCAAGCATGTGTTTACCTCATCAGTATGAAAGAATGCAGGCCACCTGACTTTAAACTCCCTGACTGCTGGGGCAATTCCTCTTGATGGATAGGGACAAAATTTGACCCACACATTCAGTACGTGACAGAAAGTAGGAAGTCAGTAGCAGTGGCTTGGCAGTTGGAAGGCATGGTGAGTCAATTTTTGATTTAAGTGCAAATTTTGCAAAACACTGTGACCAAACTTGCAGAAACTTATTTAGGTAAGTTTACATGTTTTATGGAGGGTCAAGAGTGCTGAAATACATTTGGAAGCATAAATTAAGAATTAGAATGGAAATAGATGAAGATTTGGAGTCACACCCAGCTGAATAGATTGAAATTTGGAAGTGGAACTCTGAGCATTGAGGAGCGTTTTGGGGCAATTCCACTTGATTCATAGGGACAAAATTTGACCGACACATTCAGTACGTGACAGGAAATAGGAAGTCAGTAGCAGTGGCTTGGCACGTCCTCACGTGGTAGATATACAAGTCAGGTGAACTAGGGCCACCATATAGGTTAGTTTTAACAAAAGCTACTGCAAGTCAGTACACTCATATTTGGCTGAACAGGCCTCGGTCATGTACTTGCAAAGTCTGCTAGTCATATGTTGCAAAGACTGGCCAGTGGCTTGTTCAACTTCGTAGGTCTTAGTCAGTGGGCTGATGGCCATTGATGTTCCCTGGTCAGGTTTAGCCATAGATAAGATGGATGGATGGATGAACCCAACATCTAGCCTCAAGAGCCTTTAATGCAGAAAAAACTCTGAGTCGATCTCCAAGTGGCATCGAACACTAACAGAAGATTCGCAGAGACCCTACCGTCCAGCATTCTGAAGCCCAACCCTCTAGTGTCTTCCCCAAGGCTAGTCTCTTTCAGGGGTCTTGTAGTGGCCTTGAACCATAGTCTTTCAATTTAGTGTCCGGCGCAGGTCATCCAACGCTACTTTGTAGCAAATATCTTTATTTACCCCTTCATGAATAGCGACAATTGGCCAGAGGTCAGCAAAGGCCATCATCCCACAGGCAGGGGTTTAAGAAGCTCAATAAGCCATTAGCCAGTATCTGCAGACTGTTACTAACAGACTGCGCAAGTGCATGACTGAGGCCGATTCAGCCAAATATCGGTGTGCTGACTTGCACTCACTTTTGTTACAAAGTTGAAGTCTACCTGAACATTAGGTCCAATGGTTACTCCATCTATCAAAAAAAGAAAGGGACCCAAACTGGACCCAAATTTCAGGAGGTCTTTGAAGACCAACTTCTCAGTATGTGAAGGACAACAAACCCAACATCTACCCTTGAGAGCCTTTCATGTAACAAAAAACCCCAAAAAACATCAACTCTAAGTTGACCTCCAAGTGGCATCAAACGTTAACAGAAGACTCACAGATACTCTATCGTACAGCATTCTGAATCCCAACCCTTTTACATCTTCCCCAAGGCTAGTCCTTTAAGAGGTCATGTAGGGGCCCCAGACCATGGTGGTTCAATTTAGGGTCCCACCCAGGTCAACTACTTTGTAGCCAAAGCTTTTTAAAAATCCTCATCTATGGCTAAACCTGACCAGTGAACAGCAATGGCCATCAGCCCACTGACTAAGACCTACGAAGTTTAACAATCCATTGGCCAGTCTTTGCAACATATGACTAGCAGACTTTGCAAGTATATGACCGCGGCCTGTTGAGCCAAATATCAGTGTACTGACTTGCAGTAGCTTTTGTAAAAACTAACATATATGGTGGTCCCAGGACACATGACTTGTATATCTACCACGTGAGGACGGACCCAAAAATTGCCCCCAAATTTCAAGTAGTCACTCGAGACCAGCTTCCCAATATGTAAAGGCTCATGAACCCAACATCTAACCTCAAGACCCTTTAATGCAGAAAAAACTCCGGTTCGATCTCCGAGTGGCATCGAACACTAACAGAAGACTCACAAAGACCCAACCGTCCGGCATTCTGAAGCCCAACCCTCTAGCGCATAAATTCTCAAAGTGCGGCCCCCCGGTCAATGGCGGCCCGCAGCAACATTTCTGGCGGCCTACAATGAATTACAGTTGGTAGTTTTAATCCAACTGTACTTTGCTTTGAAAGGATGAATTTCTGTTTCATGGTCTTTAGCGCCATATTTAGGGATAACCAGTAAATACAACTGTGGTTTACCTCGTAGAGACTCGATGGTGGTACCCTTGGATCCGGAATGTCCAAAAATGGGGGTGCAGAGCTTAGTTTCACGTTTCTACCACCTTTCCTTCAAACGTTATCCTCCGAAAACTCATCGAGGTATGCACCAGGGTCCTCAAGGTTCTGGCTGACCCATTTCCCGACCTCATAGAGACTCGAGGTTGGCACCATTGGATCCGGAATGTCTGAAAATGTGGGTTCAGAGCTTGGTTTCAAGTCTCTACCACCATCCCTTCAAAAGTTATCCCCCGAAACCAGCAAAGGTATGCACCAGAGTCCTCAAGGTTCTGGTTGACCCACTTCCCAACATCATAGTGACTCGATGGTGGCACCGTTGGATCCGGAATGTCCAAAAATGGGGGTGCAGAGCTAAGTTTCATGTCTCTACCACCATCCTTTCAAAAGTTAGCCCCCGAAACCAGTTGAGATATGCACCAGAGTCCTCGAGGTTCTGGTTGACCCACTTCCCGACATCGTAGAGACTTGAGGTTGGCAACGTTGGATCCGGAATGTCCGAAAATGTGGGTGCAGAGCTTGGTTTCAAGTCTCTACCACCATCCTTTCAATAGTTATCCCCCGAAAACCAGTGGAGGTATGATAATGACATGGTGCTAGGGTTATAACCTGACACTGATGGCATCACAGAGCCCATGCTAGATCAAAGCACAGGGTCCATGATGTCATCACATTCCCTTTGATGACGTCACAGCCACCTAACATTCTGATGTGTTCACTTCTGTGTGTGTGTGTGTGTGTGTGTATGTGTGTGGGTGTGTGTGTGCAGACAAAGTTATGTGGGTTCAGAGCCTGCTTTCAAGTCTGTACCACATTCCCTTCAAAAGTTATTCCACAAAAACCCATTGAGGTATGCACCAGAGTCCTCAAGGTTTTGGTTGACCCACTTCCCGACCTTGTAGAGACTGGATGGTGGTACCGTTGGATCCGGAATGTCCGAAAATGGGGGTGCAGAGCTTGGTTTCAAGTCTCTACCACCATCCTTTCAAAAGTTATCCCCCGAAAACCAGTGGAGGTATGATAATGACATGGTGCTAGGGTTATAACCTAACACTGACAGGGTCCGTGACGTCATGACATTCCCTTTGATGACGTCACAGCCACCTAACATTCTGATGTGTTCACTTCTGTATGTGTGTGTGTGTGTGTGTGTGTCAGTGTGACATCACAGAATTCTTTTGTGTCTTTGAGGACGTATCAACATTCTAGAACCTGTCTAGGACACATATAACAGTCAGCCTTTAGAAGACTCAAGACACACACAGCTTCACAAGTT
>NW_028146632.1:1112500-1122500 GCF_056507025.1 Lutjanus erythropterus
GCTGTTGTTGTTGCTGTTGTGGAAGAGGATGCTGTTGTTGTTGTTGTTGTGGAGGAGGATGCTGTTGTTGTTGTTGTTGTTGTTGTTGTTGTTGTTGTTGTCGTGGAAGAGGATGCTGCTGCTGTTGTTGTTGTTGTTGTTGTTGTGGAGGAGGATGCTGCTGTTGTTGTTGTTGTTGTTGTTGTTGTTGTTGTGGAGGAGGATGCTGCTGCTGCTGTTGTTGTTGTTGTTGTTGTTGTTGTTGTTGTTGTTGTTGTTGTTGTTGTGGAGGAGGATGCTGCTGCTGCTGTTGTTGTTGTTGTTGTTGTTGTTGTTGTTGTGAAGGAGGATGCTGCTGCTGCTGTTGTTGTTGTTGTTGTTGTGGAGGAGGATGCTGCTGCTGCTGCTGCTGCTGTTGTTGTTGTTGTTGTGGAGGAGGATGCTGCTGCTGCTGCTGCTGTTGTTGTTGTTGTGGAGGAGGAGGCTGCTGCTGCTGTTGTTGTTGTTGTTGTGGAGGAGGAGGCTGCTGTTGCTGCTGTTGTTGTTGTTGTTGTGGAGGAGGAGGCTGCTGCTGCTGCTGTTGTTGTTGTGGAGGAGGAGGCTGCTGCTGCTGCTGTTGTTGTTGTTGTTGTTGTTGTTGTTGTGGAGGAGGAGGCTGCTGCTGCTGTTGTTGTTGTTGTTGTTGTTGTTGAGGAGGAGGCTGCAGCAGCTGTTGTTGTTGTTGTTGTTGTTGTTGTTGTTGTGGAGGAGGAGGCTGCTGCTGCTGTTGTTGTTGTTGTTGTTGTTATTGTTGTTGTTGTGGAGGAGGATGCTGCTGCTGCTGTTGTTGTTGTTGTGGAGGAGGATGCTGCTGCTGCTGCTGCTGTTGTTGTTGTTGTTGTTGTTGTTGTTGTGGAGGAGGAGGCTGCTGCTGCTGTTGTTGTTGTTGTTATTGTTGTTGAGGAGGAGGCTGCTGCTGCTGCTGTTGTTGTTGTTGTTGTTGTGGAGGAGGAGGCTGCTGCTGCTGTTGTTGTTGTTGTTGTGGAGGAGGAGGAGGCTGCTGCTGTTGTTGTTGTTGTTGTGGAGGAGGAGGCTGCTGCTGCTGTTGTTGTTGTTGTTATTGTTGTTGAGGAGGAGGCTGCTGCTGCTGCTGTTGTTGTTGTTGTTGTTGTGGAGGAGGAGGCTGCTGCTGCTGCTGTTGTTGTTGTTGTTGTTGTGGAGGAGGAGGAGGCTGCTGCTGTTGTTGTTGTTGTTGTGGAGGAGGAGGCTGCTGCTGCTGCTGTTGTTGTTGTTGTTGTTGTTGTTGTTGTTGTGGAGGAGGAGGCTGCTGCTGCTGTTGTTGTTGTTGTTATTGTTGTTGAGGAGGAGGCTGCTGCTGCTGCTGTTGTTGTTGTTGTTGTTGTGGAGGAGGAGGCTGCTGCTGCTGTTGTTGTTGTTGTTGTGGAGGAGGAGGAGGCTGCTGCTGTTGTTGTTGTTGTTGTGGAGGAGGAGGCTGCTGCTGCTGCTGTTGTTGTTGTTGTTGTTGTTGTTGTGGAGGAGGAGGCTGCTGCTGCTGCTGCTGTTGTTGTTGTTGTTGTTGTTATTGTTGTTGTTGTGGAGGAGGAGGCTGCTGCTGTTGTTGTTGTTGTTGTGGAGGAGGAGGCTGCTGCTGCTGTTGTTGTTGTTGTTGTTGTTGTGGAGGAGGATGCTGCTGCTGCTGTTGTTGTTGTTGTTGTTGTTGTTGTTATTGTTGTGAAGGAGGATGCTGCTGCTGCTGCTGCTGTTGTTGTTGTTGTTGTGGAGGAGGATGTTGCTGCTGCTGCTGCTGTTGTTGTGGAGGAGGATGCTGTTGTTGTTGTTGTTGTTGTTGTGGAGGAGGATGCTGTTGTTGTTGTTGTTGTTGTTGTTGTGGAGGAGGAGGCTGCTGCTGCTGTTGTTGTTGTTGTTGTTGTTGTTGTTGTTGTTGTGGAGGAGGAGGCTGCTGCTGCTGCTGCTGTTGTTGTTGTTGTTGTTGTTATTGTTGTTGTTGTCAAGGAGGATGCTGCTGCTGTTGTTGTTGTTGTTGTTGTGGAGGAGGATGCTGCTGCTGTTGTTGTTGTTGTTGTGGAGGAGGATTCTGCTGCTGTTGTTGTTGTTGTTGTTGTTGTTGTTGTTGTTGTGGAGGAGGATGCTGCTTCTGTTGATGTTGTTGTTGTTGTTGTTGTTGTGGAGGAGGATGCTGCTGCTGCTGCTGCTGTTGTTGTTGTTCTGTAGGAGGAGGAGGCTCCTGAGCTGTTGTTGTTGTTGTTGTTGTTGTTGTTGTTGTGTAGGAGGAGGAGGCTCCTGAGCTGTTGTTGTTGTTGTTGTTGTTGTTGTTGTTGCTGTTGCTGTGTTGGAGGAGGAGGCTCCTGAGCTGCTGCTGTTTTTGTTGTTGTTGTTGTTGTTGTGGAGGAGGAGGCTCCTGAGCTGCTGCTGTTTTTGTTGTTGTTGTTGTTGTTGTTGTGGAGGAGGAGGCTGCTGTTGTTGTTGTTGTGGAGGAGGATGCTGGTGCTGCTGCTGTTGTTGTTGTTGTGGAGGATGCTGCTGCTGCTGTTGTTGTTGTTGTTGTGGAGGAGGATGCTGCTGCTGTTGTTGTTGTTGTTGTTGTGGAGGATGCTGCTGCTGCTGTTGTTGTTGTTGTTGTGGAGGAGGAGGCTCCTGAGCTGTTGTTATTGTTGTTCTTGTTGTTGTTGGTGTGGAGGAGGAGGAGGAGGAGGCTCCTGAGCTGTTGTTGTTGTTGTTGTTGTTGTTGTTGTTGTTGTGGAGGAGGAGGAGGCTCCTGAGCTGCTGCTGTTGTTGTTGTTGTTGTTGTTGTTGTTGTTGTTGTTGTTGTTGTGTAGGAGGAGGAGGCTCCTGACCTGTTGTTGTTGTTGTTGTTGTGTAGGAGGAGGAGGCTCCTGAGCTGTTGTTGTTGTTGTTGTTGTTGTTGTTGTTGTTGTTGTTGTTGCTGCTGTTGCTGTGTTGGAGGAGGAGGCTCCTGAGCTGCTGCTGTTTTGGTTGTTGTTGTTGTTGTTGTGGAGGAGGAGGAGGCTGCTGTTGCTGCTGTTGTTGTTGTTGTTTGTGTTGTGGAGGAGGAGGCTGCTGCTGCTGTTGTTGTTGTTGTTGTGGAGGAGGAGGCTGCTGCTGCTGCTGCTGTTGTTGTTGTTGTGGAGGAGGAGGCTGCTGCTGCTGTTGTTGTTGTTGTTGTGGAGGAGGAGGCTGCTGCTGCTGTTGTTGTTGTTGTTGTTGTTGTTGTGGAGGAGGATGCTGCTTCTGTTGATGTTGTTGTTGTTGTTGTTGTTGTAGAGGAGGATGCTGCTGCTGCTGCTGTTGTTGTTGTTGTTGTTGTTGTGGAGGAGGATGCTGCTGCTGTTGTTGTTGTTGTTGTTGTTGTTGTTGTTGTTGTGGAGGAGGATGCTGCTGCTGCTGGTGATGATGATGATGTTGTTGCTGTGGAGGAGGATGCTGTTGTTGTTGTTGTTGTTGTTGTTGTTGTGGAGGAGGAGGCTGCTGCTGCTGTTGTTGTTGTTGTTGTTGTTGTTGTGGAGGAGGATGCTGCTGCTGTTGTTGTTGTTGTTGTGGAGGAGGATGCTGCTGCTGTTGTTGTTGTTGTTGTGGAGGAGGATTCTGCTGCTGTTGTTGTTGTTGTTGTTGTTGTTGTTGTGGAGGAGGATGCTGCTTCTGTTGATGTTGTTGTTGTTGTTGTTGTTGTGGAGGAGGATGCTGCTGCTTCTGCTTCTGTTGTTGTTGTTGTGTAGGAGGAGGAGGCTCCTGAGCTGTTGTTGTTGTTGTTGTTGTTGTGTAGGAGGAGGAGGCTCCTGAGCTGTTGTTGTTGTTGTTGTTGTTGTTGTTGCTGTTGCTGTGTTGGAGGAGGAGGCTCCTGAGCTGCTGCTGTTTTTGTTGTTGTTGTTGTTGTGGAGGAGGAGGCTCCTGAGGTGCTGCTGTTTTTGTTGTTGTTGTTGTTGTTGTTGTGGAGGAGGAGGCTGCTGTTGTTGTTGTTGTGGAGGAGGATGCTGGTGCTGCTGCTGTTGTTGTTGTTGTGGAGGATGCTGCTGCTGCTGTTGTTGTTGTTGTGGAGGATGCTGCTGCTGCTGTTGTTGTTGTTGTTGTTGTGGAGGAGGATGCTGCTGCTGTTGTTGTTGTTGTTGTGGAGGAGGATGCTGCTGCTGTTGTTGTTGTTGTTGTTGTGGAGGATGCTGCTGCTGCTGTTGTTGTTGTTGTTGTGGAGGAGGATGCCGCTGCTGTTGTTGTTGTTGTTGTTGTGGAGGAGGATGCCGCTGCTGTTGTTGTTGTTGTTGTGGAGGAGGATGCTGCTGCTGTTGTTGTTGTTGTTCTGGAGGAGGATGCCGCTGCTGTTGTTGTTGTTGTTGTGGAGGAGGATTCTGCTGCTGTTGTTGTTGTTGTTGTGGAGGAGGATGCTGCTGCTGTTGTTGTTGTTGTTGTTGTTGTTGTTGTGGAGGAGGATGCTGCTTCTGTTGCTGTTGTTGTTGTTGTTGTTGTTGTTGTAGAGGAGGATGCTGCTGCTGCTGCTGTTGTTGTTGTTGTTGTTGTGGAGGAGGATGCTGCTGCTGTTGTTGTTGTTGTTGTTGTTGTTGTTGTTGTGGAGGAGGATGCTGCTGCTGCTGGTGATGGTGATGATGTTGTTGCTGTGGAGGAGGATGCTGTTGTTGTTGTTGTTGTTGTTGTTGTGGAGGAGGAGGCTGCTGCTGCTGCTGTTGTTGTTGTTGTTGTTGTTGTTGTGGAGGAGGAGGCTGCTGCTGTTGTTGTTGTTGTTGTTGTTGTTGTTGTCGTCGTTATGGAGGAGGAGGAGGCTCCTGAGCTGCTGCTGCTGCTGGTGATGATTGTAGTGGAAATTCTGAAGAATGGTTCACTCAGACACTGAAGAAGAGTTCGGGAGTCCCAGATGACTTACACAGGAGTATTTAATGAAGCTCGATCGAGGAGAATTCAGATTAGCAATACACAGAGAATATTGTGACTGCCAACCCAATTCTGAAGGTTTCTTCTCGAGTGAAGGTATTTAACTGTCCCCTGACATTCGCTGGAATTTGACACGCCACCAAGTATGGGCCTGATGTGTCTATCTATGTGTACACAAATTCTATTGGGCATAAGTGCAAAACAAGCAGCAATGCACCTCTTTGCTCTAAATCACTGTATCTGTCGGCCTTGCTCATGTATTGTGCCCTGATAGAGAATGTGGAGACAGTCTGTCTGCCCGATAAGCCATAACCTTGGGACCTCAGGAGAAAGTATCTGGGGCATGCACTACTCTCCTACTTGTGCAGCTGTGGACTGTAGTTGTGCAGAGTGACCAACTACTAGTGTGCCTGTTCAGGTTAGATGACCTATGACTGGACCCTTCACGACTGCATTGTCACCCATATAAAGAGAGACTCAGGGAACAATCTAAGAGCTAGTGAGGCAAGTGAGGCAAATTCAACAACAGAAACCAAGCTCTGCACCCCCATTTTTGGACATTCCGGATCCAACGGTGCCACCCTCGAGTCTCTACAAGGTCGGGAAGGGACTGAACCAGAACCGTGAGGACTCTGGTGCATACTTCGATGGGTTTTCGGAGGATAACGTTTGAAGGGATCGTGGTAGAGATTTGAAACCAAGCTCTGCACCCCCATTTTTGAGCATTCCGGATCCAACGGTGCCACCATCGAGTCTCTACGAGGTCGGGAAGGGACTGAACCAGAACCTTGAGGACTCTGGTGCATACCTCGATGGGTTTTCGGAGGATAACGTTTGAAGGGATGGTGGTAGAGAGTTGAAAGCAAGCTCTGCACCCCCATTTTCGGACATTCCGGATCCAAGGGTACCACCATCGAGTCTCTACAAGGTTGGGAAGTGGGTCAACAAGAACCTCGAGGACTCTGGTGCATACCTCGACTGGTTTCGGGGGATAACTTTTGAAGGGATGGTGGTAGAGACTTGAAACTAAGCTCTGCACCCCCATTTCTGGACATTCCGGATCCAACGGTGCCACCCTCGAGTTTTTACGAGGTCGGGAAGTGGGTCAACCAGAACCTTGAGGACTCTGGTGCATACCTCGACAGGTTTCGGGGGATAACTTTTGAAGGGATCGTGGTAGAGACTTGAAACCAAGCTCTGCACCCCCATTTTTGGACATTCCGGATCCAACGGTGCCATCCGCGAGTCTGTACGAGGTCGGGAAGTGGGTCAACCAGAACCTTGAGGACTCTGGTGCATACCTTGACTGGTTTCGGGTGATAACGTTTGAAGGAAAGGTGGTAGAGACGTGAAACTAAGCTCTGCACCCCCTTTTTCGGACATTCCGGATCCAAGGGTACCACCATCGAGTCTCTACAAGGTTGGGAAGTGGGTCAACTAGAACCTCGAGGACTCTGGTGCATACCTCGATGGGTTTTTGTGGAATAACTTTTGAAGTGAATGTGGTACAGACTTGCAAGCAGGCTCTGCACCCCCATAACTTTGTCTGTACACACACACCCACACACACACTCACCCACCCACACACACACACACACATACACACACACACACAAGTGAACACATCAGAATGTTAGGTGGCTGTGATGTCATCAAAGGGAATGTGATGACGTCACAGACCCTGTGCTTTGATCTAGCATGGGCTCTGTGATGACATCAGTGTTAGGTTATAATCCTAGCACCATGTCATTATCATACCTCCACTGGTTTTCGGGGGATAACTTTTGAAAGGATGGTGGTAGAGACTTGCAAGCAGGCTCTGCACCCCCATAACTTTGTCTGTACACACACACCCACACACATACGTACTTAGGCCACCTTTGGGGTCGTATGACAGAACTCCCCACATTTGTGGACACCACTTTTCTGAATGGTTTAGAGGGAAGCTGCCACCATTTTCAGATGTGGAAGGATGCCCTCAATACCAAAATCACGTGATCTTTTGGATTAAACCATGCTTCTTTTTTTCCAGTCTGACTTTTAACCTGGACTTTGGGGACAAATCTTTTTTAAGAAATCTTTGGGGACTTCGGCTAAACACAGATTCTGATAGAAGTAATCTTTGGGGTCTTATTTTTTGCACGCCAGAGTGTTGGAACTATTTATTTATTTATTATTAGTATTTGGTATTGTTTAGATAGTATTTGGATTTGATTATTCTGCATTGATTTATTTGAATTCAATATAATTACATTTTTGCAAGTATTCTGTTTATTATTTGTTATGTTTTTTTCATAAAACAAAAAACAACATTAAAAGGACAAATGGCCACTACACAGAGATTCTAAACCTTGAGATATGTCCCAGGAGAGTCATTTGAATTGATGGTCAGAACTTCCTGACATTTTGCTAATATTCACTGAATCAACACAAAACATATGAAGTCAGTTGAAATGATGATAAGTAAATGTTACAACCAATGACAAGGGGACCCACATGCAGTACAAAACACAGGCAATAAAATATGAAGAGAATGACATTTGTTGCAGCCTCACTGATCTTTAATTAACAAAAAGGGCACTTACAAAATAAATTAAAAACCTGAGACAGACTCTCCAGCTCTGAAACTTGTACCAGTGTACAAACACACAGATCTTTTGATATTGACGCTGAGGACCAGAACTGTTTCTAACAGTTTACCAGTTTAACACAGTTGTTTTTTAACATCTCTCTCTCTCTGTTTTTTTTTATGTTCTTATGTTTAGTACATAAAAAAAACTGGGTTAGTTAAATTGGTAGAAATGTGGCTAAATGAATGTATTTGGATAAAACATATATGATTAACCTTTTAACATTTTTTAAAGCATATTTTGATTACATTTAATCTTTTTTCTACCTACTTTTAAACATTTCACAACTTAATCTGTTGATGCTGAACTGAACATTTTTTAACTTACCTTTTAGATGCTCACTTTCTGAACATGGCAGATAGAAGACAGATAAGTATTTAAGTACTTGTCTGCCTCTTCAGTGCAGTGATTCTGTTTCTCACATAGTTCTTTACATCAGTCCATGTTCGTTCCTTCAATGTCTCCATTTCATTTTGCAGACAAAGCATGCAGTCGTGCTTGGCAGGAACTGTGAATGTTCTGATGAATTTCATCAGGTGTTTCTCCACAGAACGAACTTCTCCTGCTTCCCATTTGCATCTGCTTCGTTGTACGGCTGGTTCTGTGAAGAAAAGAACAAATGCAATGTAATAATACTGGAAAACATGCAAATGAAGCCATCATCATGAACATTTTTTTCCCCAGTAGTAGCCTTAACGAAAGGGGGGTAAAAAAGCCTTGTGAACTCCAACAACAGGTGGCTTTGTAACACAGGGGGTTGTGATCAGTATATTTTATTACTGGAAGAAGGTCAAAGCTATCATTATGCTGTTTGGCTCTCTAGCATCTTAAGTCTAAGATATGTTTTTCAGAGTCGTCTTCCAGTTTGAATGCTGCTTTCACTGCATGTAAATGGTTTAGAAATTGTAGTACCAAAAAATAAATATGTCCATTCTATATAAATGTGAACTTCTGTATAGAGAGAGATTAGCTTCATGGCAACATTCATCATCTTGTCATAAGAGCAAGGACACAATGATCATCATTCTCTTTGCACTGCAGGTTTTAACCTTGTATAGGAGGACTAGCACCACGTGCTGGTGCTGATGGTGCTGATGATGCTGATGATGCTGATGGTGCTGATGATGCTGATGGTGCTGATGATGCTGATGATGCTGATGGTGCTGATGATGCTGATGGTGCTGATGATGCAGATGTATCCATTATGTGTTCCATTTCACTGCTGGTACACTCATCTTCTGAAGTGTCACTGGAATCTCCTTCATTGGATTGTGGCAGTTTCTCTGGAAGTAGAAAATGATCTAAATTAAATCAACAGCACTCTTAATCTCACAGGCAGAATCTAGTACAGCATTTATAAAAACACAGAAATATGAAACCGAGTATTCATACCAGTGTTAAATAGATCAAAAATTAAGAACATGCCCAAACCTTCAGGGTCAATTTCGATATCATCCGGTGTCATCCCTTTGTACTGCGACACAGTCCCCCTCTCCATGGCCAGGAGCACTTTGCTCATTCTAGCAAGCTGCAGAGTTCCTTGGGGCAACCAATAGTACTGTCGGTGGATGCCAATATCATGGCCTAAGAAGTCGGCCAGTTGGTCAGACTCATTTTCCTCAAAGTTCAAGACCTGTGACGTTGCAATATGTTTTCGAAGCTTTGTTGAAGTCAGTGCTTCAGGGTGTTTGGCACCACAGAGTTTGGTATATTTTTGAAGGCACTCTCCCCCTCTGTAGGCTGACAAGGCTTCTGGTCTTCCAAACATGAATAAATTATCATTCGGTACACTGCAGCTTTCACGCATCTCAGCTAGCAGCTCCATAGCAGTCACCATAGATGGTTTTAACAAGACAGGGACCATCCTCCCCCTTTTCCCTCGGATCTCCACTCTTGCAAAGTACTCGCACATCTTCCTTTCGAATGGAGTCAAGCAGATAGCCACGTCATCATGCAATGCTGACTTGTTCCAGGACCTAAAGGCAGTCAGTAACATCCTCGACACCTCTCCTGCTCTTCGTCTCTTCGTCTCTTCGTCTTCGTCTCTTCGAACCAAATTGGGGACACTCATGTACTTGGACCTCTTCACCACCAATACACGAGCCTATCCTAAAACTGGGGACACTTCACACACAATGTATCTGCACCAAACTGGGGACGTTTGTGTGTTGAACCCCTTACTATCAATGTAAGTCTGTATAATAACAATGTGGCTATGAACAAACACCCACATGCTCCTATATCTGAGCCACACTCAGAGAGACAAGTCAACAGACTATCACTATTTGGACAAGAGAAACACACTGGATTAAGCTGTGCTCTCATATATCCACCGATCAGGTGATGACCTCAGCATGAACAAAGGGACAAACGAAAATGCTCAAATATGATCAATAGGTAACAATTCACATTAGCATGCAACTTGAACTTGGTAGCACTCATGCATTCAGACCTAGATCAGTGGCAGCTGCTGGCTAGAAGAGGCAACAAAAGTGCAGTGTAAGTACATTGATGAG
>NW_028146632.1:1130000-1132500 GCF_056507025.1 Lutjanus erythropterus
GTTGTTGTTGTTGTGGAGGAGGATGCTGTTGTTGTTGTTGTTGTGGACGAGGACGCAGCTGCTGTCGTTGTTGTTGTTGTGGAGGAGGATGCTGCTGCTGTTGTTGTTGTTGTTGTGGAGGAGTATGCTGCTGCTGTTGTTGTTGTTGAGGAGGATGCTGCTGCTGCTGTTGTTGTTGTTGAGGAGGAGGATGCTGCTGCTGCTGTTGTTGTTGTGGAGGAGGATGCTGTTGTTGTTGTTGTTGTTGTTGTTGTTGTGGAGGAGGAGGAGGGGGCCCCTGAGCTGTTGTTGTTGTTGTTGGTATTGTTGTTGTGGAGGAGGAGGAAGAGGCTCCTGAGCTGTTGTTGTTGTTGTTTTTGTTGTTGTTGTGGAGGAGGAGGCTCCTGAGCTGTTGTTGTTGTTGTTGTTGTTGTTGTGGAGGAGGACGCTCCTGAGCTGTTGTTGTTGTTGTTCTTGTTGTTGTTGTTGTGGAGGAGGAGGAGGAGGCTCCTGAGCTGTTGTTGTTGTTGTTGTTGTTGTTGTGGAGGAGGAGGAGGAAGCTCCTGAGCTGCTGTTGTTGTTGTTGTGGAGGATGCTGCTGTTGTTGTTGTGGAGGAGGATGCTGCTGCTGTTGTTGTTGTTGTTGTGGAGGAGGATGCTGCTGCTGTTGTTGTTGTTGAAGAGGATGCTGCTGCTGCTGTTGTTGTTGTTGAGGAGGAGGATGCTGCTGCTGCTGTTGTTGTTGTGGAGGAGGATGCTGTTGTTGTTGTTGTTGTTGTTGTTGTGGAGGAGGAGGAGGAGGCCCCTGAGCTGTTGTTGTTGTTGTTGGTATTGTTGTTGTGGAGGAGGATGCTGCTGCTGCTGCTGCTGCTGTTGTTGTTGTTGTTGTGGAGGAGGATGGTGCTGCTGCTGCTGATGCTGTTGTTGTTGTTGTTGTTGTGGAGGAGGATGCTGCTGCTGCTGCTGCTGTTGTTGTTGTTGTTGTGGAGGAGGATGCTGCTGCTGCTGTTGTTGTTGTTGTGGAGGAGGATGCTGCTGCTGCTGTTGTTGTTGTTGTGGAGGAGGATTCTGCTGCTGTTGTTGTTGTTGTTGTTGTTGTTGTTGTTGTTGTTGTGTAGGAGGATGCTGCTGCTGTTGCTGTTGTTGTGGAGGAGGATGCTGCTGCTGTTGTTGTTGTTGTGGAGGATGCTGCTGCTGCTGTTGTCGTTGTTGTGGAGGAGGATGCTGCTGTTGTTGTTGTTATTGTGGAGGATGCTGCTGCTGCTGTTGTTGTTGTTGTGGAGGATGATGCTGCTGCTGTTGTTGTTGTTGTGGAGGAGGATGCTGCTGCTGTTGTTGTTGTTGTGGAGGAGGATGCTGCTGTTGTTGTTGTTGTGGAGGAGGATGCTGTTGTTGTTGTTGTTGTTGTTGTTGTTGTGGAGGAGGATGCTGCTGCTGTTTTTGTTGTTGTTGGTGTTGTTGTTGTTGTTATTGTTGTGGAGGAGGATGCTGCTGTTGTTGTTGTTGTTGTTGTTGTTGTTGTGGAGCAGGATGCTGCTGCTGTTGTTGTTGTGGAGGAGGATGCTGCTGCTGCTGTTGTTGTTGTTGTTGTTGTGGAGGAGGATGCTGCTGTTGTTGTTGTTGTTGTTGTTGTTGTTGTTGTTGTTGTTGTGGAGGAGGATGCTGCTGCTGCTGCTGCTGTTGTTGTTGTTGTTGTTGTGGAGGAGGATGCTGCTGCTGCTGCTGATGCTGTTGTTGTTGTTGTTGTTGTGGAGGAGGATGCTGCTGCTGCTGCTGCTGCTGCTGCTGTTGTTGTTGTGGAGGAGGATGCTGTTGTTGTTGTTGTTGTTGTTGTTGTTGTTGTTGTTGTTGCTGTTGTGGAGGAGGATGCTGCTGCTGCTGCTGTTGTTGTTGTTGTGGAAGAGGATGCTGCTGCTCCTGCTGCTGTTGTTGTTGTTGTTGTTGTGGAGGAGGATGCTGCTGCTGTTGTTGTTGTTGTTGTGGAGAAGGATGCTGCTGCTGTTGCTGTTGTTGTGGAGGAGGATGCTGCTGCTGTTGTTGTTGTTGTGGAGGATGCTGCTGCTGCTGTTGTCGTTGTTGTGGAGGAGGATGCTGCTGTTGTTGTTGTTATTGTGGAGGATGCTGCTGCTGCTGTTGTTGTTGTTGTGGAGGATGATGCTGCTGCTGTTGTTGTTGTTGTGGAGGAGGATGCTGCTGCTGTTGTTGTTGTGGAGGAGGATGCTGCTGCTGTTGTTGTTGTTGTTGTTGTGGAGGAGGATGCTGCTGCTGTTGTTGTTGTTGTTGTTGTTGTTGTTGTTGTTGTTGTGGAGGAGGATGCTGCTGCTGCTGTTGTTGTTGTTGTTGTTGTGGAGGAGGATGCTGCTGCTGCTGCTGCTGCTGCTGTTGTTGTTGTTGTTGTGGAGGATGCTGCTGCTGCTGCTGCTGCTGCTGCTGTTGTTGTTGTGGAGGAGGATGCTGTTGTTGTTGTTGTTGTTGTGGAGGAGGATGCTGTTGTTGTTGTTGTTGTTGTTGTTGTTGTTGT
>NW_028146632.1:1135000-1137500 GCF_056507025.1 Lutjanus erythropterus
CTGCTGTTGTTGTTATGGAGGAGGATGCTGCTGCTGTTGTTGTTGTTGTTGTTGTTGTTGTGGAGGATGCTGCTGCTGCTGCTGTTGTTGTTGTTGTTGTTGTTGTTGTTGTGGAGGAGGAGGCAGCTGCTGCTGTTGTTGTTCTTGTTGTTGTTGTTGTTGTGGAGGAGGCTGCTGCTGCTGTTGTTGTTGTTGTTGTTGTTGTTGTTGTTGTGGAGGATGATGCTGCTGCTGTTGTTGTTGTTGTGGAGGAGGATGCTGCTGCTGTTGTTGTTGTTGTGGAGGAGGATGCTGTTGTTGTTGTTGTTGTTGTTGTTGTTGTGGAGGAGGATGCTGTTGTTGTTGTTGTTGTTGTTGTTGTTATGGAGGAGGATGCTGCTGCTGTTGTTGTTGTTGTTGTTGTTGTTGTTGTTGTGGAGGATGCTGCTGCTGCTGCTGTTGTTGTTGTTGTTGTTGTTGTTGTGGAGGATGCTGCTGCTGCTGCTGTTGTTGTTGTTGTTGTTGTTGTTGTTGTTGTTGTTGTTGTTGTTGTTGTGGAGGAGGATGCTGCTGCTGCTGCTGCTGCTGTTGTTGTTGTTGTGGAGGAGGAGGAGGAGGCTCCTGAGCTGCTGTTGTTGTTGTTGTCATTGTTGTTGTTGTGGAGGAGGAGGAGGCTCCTGAGCTGCTGCTGTTGTTGTTGTTGTTGTGTACGAGGAGGAGGCTCCTGAGCTGTTGTTGTTGTTGTTGTGTAGGAGGAGGAGGCTCCTGAGCTGTTGTTGTTGTTGTTGTTGTTGTTGTTGTTGCTGTTGCTCTGTTGGAGGAGGAGGCTCCTGAGCTGCTGCTGTTTTTGTTGTTGTTGTTGTTGTGGAGGATGAGGCTCCTGAGCTGCTGCTGTTTTTGTTGTTGTTGTTGTTGTTGTTGTGGAGGAGGAGGCTGCTGCTGCTGTTGTTGTTGTTGCTGCTGCTGTTGTTGTTGTTGTGGAGGAGGATGCTGCTGCTGCTGTTGTTGTTGTTGTGGAGGAGGATGCTGCTGTTGTTGTTGTTGTGGAGGAGGATGCTGTTGTTGTTGTTGCTGTTGTTGTTGTTGTTGTGGAGGAGGATGCTGCTACTGTTGTTGTTGTTGTTGTTGTTGTTGTGGAGGAGGATACTCCTGTTGTTGTTGTTGTTGTTGTTGTGGAGGAGGATGCTGCTGCTGTTGTTGTTGTGGAGGAGGATGCTGTTGTTGTTGTTGTTGTTGTTGTTGTTGTTGTTGTGGAGGAGGATGCTGCTACTGTTGTTGTTGTTGTGGAGGAGGATACTGCTGTTGTTGTTGTTGTTGTTGTTGTTGTGGAGGAGGATGCTGCTGCTGTTGTTGTTGTGGAGGAGGATGCTGTTGTTGTTGTTGTTGTTGTTGTTGTTGTTGTGGAGGAGGATGCTGCTACTGTTGTTGTTGTTGTGGAGGAGGATACTGCTGTTGTTGTTGTTGTTGTTGTTGTTGTGGAGGAGGATGCTGCTGCTGCTGTTGTTGTTGTTGTTGTTGTGGAGGAGGATGCTGCTGCTGTTGTTGTTGTTGTTGTTGTTGTTGTTGTTGTTGTTGTTGTGGAGGATGCTGCTGCTGCTGCTGTTGTTGTTGTTGTTGTTGTGGAGGAGGATGCTGCTGCTGCTGCTGCTGTTGTTGTTCTGGAGGAGGATGCTCTTGTTGTTGTTGTTGTTGTGGAGGAGGATGCTGTTGTTGTTGTTGTTGTTGTTGTTGTTGTTGTGGAGGAGGATGCTGCTGCTACTGCTTTTGTTGTTGTTGTGGAGGAGGATGCTGCTGCTCCTGCTGCTGTTCTTGTTGTTGTTGTTGTAGAGGAGGATGCTGCTGCTGCTCTTGTTGTTGTTGTTGTGGAGGAGGATGCTGCTGCTGCTGCTGCTGTTCTTGTTGTGGAGGAGGATGCTGTTGTTGTTGTTGTTGTTGTTGTTGTTGTGGAGGAGGAGGAGGAGGCTCCTGAGCTGTTGTTGTTGTTGTTGGTATTGTTGTTGTGGAGGAGGAGGAGGAGGAGGCTCCTGAGCTGTTGTTGTTGTTGTTGTTGTTGTGGAGGAGGAGGTTCCTGAGCTGTTGTTGTTGTTGTTGTTGTTGTTGTTGTGGAGGAGGAGGCTCCTGAGCTGTTGTTGTTGTTGTTGTTGTTGTTGTTGTTGTGGAGGAGGAGGCTCCTGAGCTGTTGTTGTTGTTGTTGTTGTTATTGTTGTTGTTGTTGTTGTTGTGGAGGAGGAGGAGGAGGCTCCTGAGCTGTTGTTGTTGTTGTTGTGGAGGAGGAGGAGGAGGAGGCTCCTGAGCTGCTGTTGTTGTTATTGTCATTGTTGTTGTTGTGGAGGAGGAGGAGGCTCCTGAGTTGCTGCTGTTGTTGTTGTTGTTGTTGTTGTTGTTGTGTAGGAGGACGAGGCTCCTCAGCTGTTGTTGTTGTTGTTGTTGTTGTTGTTGTTGTTGCTGTTGCTGTGTTGGAGGAGGAGGCTCCTGAGCTGCTGCTGTTTTTGTTGTTGTGGTTGTTGTTGTTGTTGTTGTT
>NW_028146632.1:1142500-1385000 GCF_056507025.1 Lutjanus erythropterus
CTGCTGCTGCTGTAGTTGTTGTTGTTGTTGTTGTTGTGGAGGAGGAGGCTGCTGCTGCTGCTGTTGTTATTGTTGTTGTTGTTGTTGTTGTTGTTGTTGTTGTGGAGGAGGAGGCTGCTGCTGCTGTTGTTGTTATTGTTGTTGTTGTTGTGGAGGAGGAGGCTGCTGCTGCTGCTGTTGTTGTTGTTGTGGAGGAGGAGGCTGCTGCTGCTGTTGTTGTTGTTGTTGTGGAGGAGGAGGCTGCTGCTGCCGTTGTTGTTGTTGTTGTTGTGGAGGAGGAGGCTGCTGCTGCTGATGTTGTTGTTGTTGTTGTGGAGGAGGAGGCTGCTGCTGCTGTTGTTGTTGTTGTTGTGGAGGAGGAGGCTGCTGCTGCTGCTGTTGTTGTTGTTGTTGTGGAGGAGGAGGCCGCTGTTGCTGCTGCTGTTGTTGTTGTTGTTGTGGAGGAGGAGGCTGCTGCTGCTGCTGTTGGTGTTGTTGTTGTTGTTGTGGAGGAGGAGGCTGCTGCTGCTAATATCTTTCTTTCTTTATGTATTTTGTTTATATTGCGAACTAGATACAATTCAGTTAAACTAGTCCTGTAAAGATTCACACAGCATGCAAACTCATTTGGATTCTGCAAAACACGTTTTGATCACACATATAGCATTATAATCACATTAGTATCAAGAATAAGATAGATTAGATCAAGACCTACAACACTCATCCCAACCCCCCTTGTGTTACCTGTAGCTCATTAGTGTTTCACCTTTACCTGTTATCTTCACTGCACCCACTGTCATCCGAAAATGAATAAGGAAATTCCCACTGTTCAACATCAGGATAAAACATCACAGTGACATCATCATTATCATACTTAACCACAGTTTGGGGGGCCTGTGTAATGGTTCTGGTAGATTTACGAATGATTAACTTAATGATGGAGACCAGGCATGTACCAATGAGGATGAGGAGAAGAAGAAACACTACTACGGTGGTGAGAAGCTTAAGAATACCTGATCCCCAGGACCCGAATGTGCTTGAGAAATCCCCTAGCTCAAACCCGTGAGTGGCATGTAACTCTTTAAGGCCCTGTGTGGTGTCATGGGCCATATCCATTATCTCAGCTGTTGCATCTGAAATATAAGAACAACACTCAGTGCCGATGACTTTACAGGTTCCACCCTGAGCAGCTAGTAACAAGTCTAGTGCCATACGATTTTGCAATACCACTGTCTTTACTTCCTGCAGCTCCTTGTGTTCTGCTAACATAGCTTTATTAGAGACATTAAGGTGGTTTTCTAGCACTTTGGACAGGGATATAAGCTCTTGTTGAGTGACATAGACACCATAGAAGGGGAGAATGATACCTGCTACCCGTTGGAGGCTAGACAACTCCTCCTGTGTTTATGTAAAGGGGGATACAATGCGGCTATTTCAGACGAATCTACTTCTCTAATCAAAGGGACTAGATAGGCCAGATAACATGTTCCAGAAGCGTCATCGTAGGGCACACAGCTATAAGCATTATTCCCACAGACCAAGTACACTCTCTCAGGCAACGGAGACTTCATTAGACCGATCTAATGAAGTCTCCGTTGCCTGAGACTTCATTAGATCGGTCTAATGAAGTCTCCGTTGCCTGAGACTTCATTAGACCGAGACTTCATTAGACCGATCTGCACGGATTTCAGACAGCTGCTGTGTCCTAAACTTTCATGCTGATTTGTTCCTACGCCTTGCATGCAAAGGGACACATTCTGTAAATCATGGGTTAACACCAGGGGAATATATGTGGAGCAATCACGAAGAGGAGTAGGCTGAGGATGGAGGGGCTCAGAACAGTTATGCACTTTTACTTTAAGTGTCCTCTTTTTTGGAAATCAAAATATGGTCACCTTAATTAAAGTCCATTAACAATTAGCTGTTTAACATAATCTTTCTGCTGGTGGTTTGTAATACCCTTCTTACTATTTCTTTGTTGTTTGTGATGTCAGGACAGTCATGGTGATGATATTTTGCAATCAGCCCGTCGCTTACTACAGTTACTAAGTTCCTCTGGTCAACAAGGTGCAGCCAGTGGTGGCGTCACAAATCAACATATAAGGTTTAGTATTTAACTTTAATTCATGTACATATTTTACTTATACATTGTTTATGTATTGATGATTAATAAATGTTTTTGGATACAATCCTGCAGAGAACAGAGACAGACAGCATCAGTTCAAATGGAAATGACCAGGTAAAAAGAAGTTTATTTTAAATGAAGCCCTATGTATACACATTTTGACACTCTGTTGATTTGTACAGGCAAAATCAAAGTAATGATAGTATTACGTTGAATGCTCTGTATTGCAGATATTTAAGTCTAAGTTAGTAAACACTGGAAGAAAGCATGATGTTTTGTGTCTATTGTGAAAATGTGTATGGTCCATTTCGCTTAAAGCTGCAGTTGGCAAGTTGATGAAAGTGAAAGTAAACTCTGCAACTTGGTCGGAAATTTCAATACAATACTCTGTCAGGTCCCTTTATGAGCCTCTGCCAAGTGACATGATAGTGTGTTGTCTTGAAATGTCCGACCAAGTTGCGGAGTTTACTTTCACTTTCATCAGCTCACTACGATGTGTACGAGCTGCGATTGGCTGCTCCTCCTGCTCCCTCTATGTCTACCTGACTGGTGGAGAAGCTTCAGTCGCGGTGGATTTTGGCAAATACGATTTCAGGCTGTAGGTGGAGCCAGAGGAGTTGGATTTTGTCCTAAATTACTTATTTAATGTCCAACTAACAGAATATAGTGACAGTTCCAGCAAATATGACTGAATAATTGTTACCAACTGAAGCTTTAAGGCTAATGTTAAATTTGTTTATTAAATTAAAGAAATCTCAATGATTTGATAATAATAAAGGTGTTTTTCTAATGTAATTACAAAAAACAGATGAGGTTGTTAATGTTTTATTTATTTTTTAAATTTTCTATAGGTCCTTTCCAGGTATTTTCAGCAGGGGCAGAGGGAAGAGGCACTTTCCCACAGCAAGTCCAGTTCCTGCCAAGAGGCCTAAACCATTGGATGTAGCTTTCTATTTGTTGCCAAAGCATTGTGAAAAAACCCCAAAAGAGCAGGAGCAATTAGTCCATATGCGTGCAGGACTGGGCCGTAGGACTGCTCATCTAGATGAAAGCACAACACATGAAGAGGTGATAACATGCAATTAGTTATTTGGGCCAGTTGTATTGTATATTGTATTCAGGCTATGAAGTTACAATGATTTGCTAGTTTGTAATGCTGTGTCATTTATGCTATTTCTGATTTGAATGATGAGGGCCAACTTAAGTTTGTGTGTTAGTGTTGTTCTGTCATTAAAAAAAAGTACATATGCAACAGTTAACTTCACATTATGCAGTGCACAACACTGTTACTTTATGGTACTTAAATAAGACTTTTAAATATTTTACATATTTGTTTTATTTTATAAGGGCATGCCTACCTGCAAACCAGCCACTGCAAAGTAGAAATTGTATTTGTAAAAGTAAAAAACAAACAAACATGACTTATTTTGCTTTAGGTGACTTCTTTAGCTTGGTCTGTTGTCAGACAAGAAGTCTAGTTGCTTTGACTTAACTTCTAGATATAATCTATCTAATAAACTGTTGAAAGTTCTCATTTTTCTCTCCTCTTTTCTATAGGTGGATGGGGTAGCCGACAGCTGTCTCTTGTTGCTCCCGATGATACCGGCTATACAGGCATGATGTTGAAGTCTGTAACTCGTGGGCCTAAAAATCTCTTCATTGCCCCAATTCAAGAGGAACTGAGTACAAATCCCCTACCATTGACTGATGAAGCATTCAGTAACGTGCCAAAAGCTGCATGTCAGAAGTGTGAAGTTGCAGTTCCCCTTCCACTCCTGACAGAACACATCAAATCTTGTAATGTCATAGATGTTGACAGTGACGACAACCTGGCTAATGTGGATATCAGTGAGCCTGAAGAGAGAGACTGTAAGAAGTATAATATAATATAATGTAATCTGCTTTTGCAAGTATATTGTGTAGTATTTAATAACAGTTTTTTGAAAATAACTCTATTTTTTTCAGGTATCCTTTCAACAGCAGACATGCAGGAATGTCCTGTCTGCAAAAATATGTTTCCTGCTGACTCCATCGAGGTACATGCTTCGTCATGTGTGGAAAGGTATCCAATAACTTTTTATTGTTAATGTTTTTTTTTCTCTAATCTCTAGTCTTTGTTTTACATACTGTGCAGTTGTAACACAAATACTTTTATGAGGGTAGGGCAGGAAATGAGGTGATGCATGAAAGCATTGTAATTGAGGAAGAGCAAGCAGCAATGCCTGGGCCATCCACAAGTTCTCCAGCTGTTCAAGATGGTAGGTGCTGTTCATGCTTAGCAGTGGCATAGGGAAGGATACACACACTCTTAAAAAAGATGTGTTGTTTCCTGACACAATTAATGTGTAGACTGCAAAATAACACGTTTTGTGTCAGTGTCTGCACATAATGTGTTGCCTGCTTCATCATTTTCAACACACACAATTGTGTTAACAACCTTGGCCAATCAACCGCGGTCCGTTGGATTATGTCCCCGCCCCCACCGAACGCGCACTTCTTTTGGAGCACAGATGCGAAACCAGAGGACCAGCGGAGCGAAAGGACAGGTAAAATTGATGTTTTTATGCATTTAATATGAATCATGTACAGCCGTTTGACAGTAGGAAGTAAATAAAATGCACAGTCAACCGAAATTTAGACTTGGCGTGACTGCTATTTTGCCTCCACATTTCTGACTGCTATTTGACAGGTGACTTTACCCCGCTTGTTGCTTTCACTCAGACTTGAGTGCGGTGAGCATGGCGGCGGGGAGTTAGCTAGCTTAATGTAGGTGTGTAGCTAACGCCAAGTCACGTCAAAAAGCCAAAACGATGTTTTAATGGTGGCGCAGTACTTCAGCTAGCTTGCTGGCTAAACCATATGTTTCGTTCAAACTTTATAGCGTGTGTGTGCGTGTGTAAGAAGCTATTTTTGGCTTTTGCTAGTGTTAATAGTGAAATAGCAAGTGCGGCGCTGTTCTGGTTTCAGCCGGTTTGGTCTAGTTTTGCTAAGGCGCACATTGTCGCCATTTTGTGGCGTACTCTAATAAGGCAATATTAAAAAAACTCACCGGACAAGATTATTGCTGTGTGCTATATAGTAAATGAGTTAAAGAAGTAATTACCTGAAGTAAAATGGGATTGATTAATATTTATTGCTTTGACCATGTGTCATTATTATTTTAACAGTGATGATTATGTATAGAATATAAACACCTGCAAGTATATTCATTAATAATAGCAAAATTAGAAGTATTCAGATCCTTAACATAATTCTGCTGCATGGAGATTTTAACTGATTGAGCTGCAATGAAAAGTGAGAGACCTACTGTAAGCCCTAATGTTAGATCTTTCAGAAATCTACCAATATGTCTTTTGAGTTTTGCAGAACTACAGACTTGAATAGAATATCTTATTCAAGGAAATACTCCATTCTAGCAAACTAAATCCAAAGCACCACAAGTTGGTCATTTTAATGGGTCCTTTTAACAGTAACCAATTTAATTCATATCGGCAGTAGGTATAATAACACTAATAATGGTCATTACATTTAGGTGTGCCAGGACCAAGACACAGGTGTTAGGCATGGTTGTCTCACTGGAATGGGTGTGACACACCTGAATAGAACAGGACCATAATTGATAATATTGCTAATTATTCTGCGGTGACAGAATGTGAGAATGGGCACCACAAAATGTCCTGTACGTTACAAATACAATTATTTTCTAAATATCATTTATCATATATAGAAAATTGATTTCTCTCAAGTTTGTCCTTAAATTTTGTATTGACACATTTTGCTTTTTCTTCTGCAGTACCCGAAATGGAGCTCTCTGAACATAACTCTCGTCCACCACCGGACCCTGGACCACCTGTCAAGACAGTGCTAGTATCCATCTATAAAGATGGCACTGAAACATGCAAGAAACTTTTTAGAGTTAACAGTGCCTCACAGATTTTGCAGGCCTGTCACTCAGAGTTTTCACATCCAGTGGAGTTAGAAAGGTTTCTTCACTTTAATAGTGACTTCAAAGAGTACATAGACTGTGATACAAGCATAGATGTTAATGACAACGACAGGTTCCAAGTTAGGGTCTCCACAGTGATCCATTTGGAGTGTGTGGAGTTTGAAGCTCCATGTGTTGCGAGTGAAAAGGTGACTACTTTGAATGATTTCAAAACTCAACAAAACTATGTAGGGCTGTTGATCGATTAAAATATTTAAGTTAATCATGAGCATCTATATTTAATCATGATTAATCAGTTTTTATTTGTTAAAAATATATCTTAAAGGGATATTTTGTAAGTGCTTAACAATTAATAATAATAATAATAAAAAAGCTTTCTTTATGCAAATGTAACTATTAAATCAATTACATTGACCAAAAACAATGACAAATATTGTCCAGAAACCCTCAAAGGCACTGCATTTGGCATAAAAATTATACTCAAATAATAACATGACAAACCCAAGCCCACCAGGCACAGATGAACATATTGACCTGCTCAATTTAACATTAAGGCCAAAACGCACTAAAAGCTACAACAGAAAAGTTAATTGAAGTTTCTATGGCGCACTGCAGGCTTTAGATTTAAAATTCCAACACCACAGAACCAGTAGTACTTTAGGAAAAGGTTGCTATTTATATGTATCTGTTTCTTTATTTCTGTTAATAGTTTATTTCTTTAATAAAATATTATCCTCTGAGGAGAAAAATCTTCACCTTTATTCAGCTCAGTCTATATAATGATGAAATGATGCATGATATTCATGTTTTTGTATTAAGGCAACAAAATCGTTTACATCAATGTCAGATTGTGTGCATTTGCTGTCTGTTGGGTCAGGCAGCAAATGCACTGCACACTGACACACACCGAAGAGATGAAGAGAGAGAGACGGTCTGGACACTTCATCATGACTTAGAATAATAATAGTTATTATGGCACCATTCATCTGACATTACTTTTGTAAAGGAATGGACCCTTATTATGGCCAGGTTGATATGAAATAGGGTAAATACAGGTGATTGATTGTTTGACCTGAATAGAATGGAATCTTAATATAGCTGCAACAATTAATTGATTATTAAAAGTCAACTATTTTGACTTGAAAACTTATCAGGTTTTAATTAATTGATTTATTTTTAAGAAAAGAGTCTAAATTCTTTCCATTTCAGTAAATGTGCGTATTTTCTGTTTTCTCTACTCTATGGTTGTAAACTGACTATTTTTAGGTTGTCAACAAAACATTGAGGGTGTCATCTTGAGGTTTGGGAAACACTGATACAGATTTATTTCACCATTTTCTGACATTTTATTGACCAACTAAAAATCAGTTAATCAAGAAAATAATCAACAGATAAATAGATGATGAAAATAGTCGTTAGTTGCAGCTGTAAAGCTGTATTAGTATTGTTGGTAACACCTGTGTTTACCCAACTACTTCATGTCAAAATGGCTGTCATGAAAATGTTCTATTGATGTTTTGCCAGCAAGTTATAAAGGGATTTATTTGTTCTTGTGTTTTGTAGAAGAACCTAGGTGAACAGCTGAGATCTCTTCTGGAAAAGAAGGCTCCAGACATCTTGACTGAATATCAGCAGACAGGCACACTGTCCACCAGCAGCAGAAAGAAGCTTGTCAAACTGAGTGTCAGTGACCTTGTAGAGAAACATGGATTGTAAGTTGTAGATATTCATTCTTTTGATCTAAATTCCAGATTAGTTTCCTGTTTTTGTTCAGTGATTCAGGTGAGAGTTGAAATATGTTATGTATTGTCAACTGGTCAAGGGATTTTCATTTTATATTTTGTTTTGCTCTACAGTTATCCCCCTGCAGCAGAGAAACTGCATTTGGCTAAATCGTTAACCACACTCTTTCCATCGCTGAAAGTGATGGTCTCTGGGGAGGGTGATGGATTCGTAAGTGTTTTCTTGTTTTGTTTCACTAAGAGCTGTGATGGCACATAGCTTAATTCAACCAGTCCTGTCGGTTTTCTCCTTTGTAGTTAGTCATTTTTACTGTTCTGCAAATATTTTGAATTTCTTGTTTGGTTGAAATGTGATATATACAGTGCGCAAGGGAATAATAGTCTATTCGACAAGTAGATAGCCCTAAGTACTCATTCATGTTTAAATGTTGTTTGTAGGAACATTTCTATGATCCTCTATCCCATAAAGGATTCATAGAAATGAAGCTACGAAACATTAGACGAAACCTAGAAGAGGGCCAGCGGCGCTACCAGAAGAGGAAGTTGCCTTGTAGAGCAGCATCAGCAGCTGAGCCTTCAGTGGATGAAGACCCAAGTGAATGGCTGGCTGTCATCAAAAGAATGAAACCATCACCAGAGAACATGGGGCCAATCAAGACTGCAATGGAAAAGACTTTCAACTATCGCAGAAATTGGATCAGCACCCAGTCACCTACACTTGCAGATATTGTCCAACAGTACCCCCGTTTTATAGACATTCCAAGCCTGGTAAGACTTGTTTACTTATGCCAGATATTCACTGATATGAGCTTTGTGGTTTATATTTTTCTTGTAAATAGTCAGTCTAACATGAAAATAGTACTTTTAGGTCTAAGTAAGAAATATTTGTGATTGCTGTTTCCTCTATCAGCTAGATATAGAGTTTGGAAAACTGTTTGAGGGAAAAGCGGAGCTGTTCATTCGGAGGTGGGAGTCATCCATTATCCCAAAACTTAGGAAAATTGCTACGTTGGAGAAGGGACTTGTGTCTACTTTGTTGGATCAGAATGGAGACCAGAATGATGGTAAATAGTTGTCATTTAATGGATCCTTTGCTCTCCTAGTTTTATGTGCAAAATGTAATAACATAACCATTTGCTTACGCTCTTTTCAAATAGATGAGCTGTGCTACAGTATGCTGCAGGTCCTGACGCACCTGCTTCCCCCAACAGCCTCAGGAAGGGGTGCAGCAGCTTCAGGACGATGCAGTGTGAAGTCAGCGATATTATACTTACTGGACTTTGTACCGGTATGTTGTATGTGTGTGCACTTAAAGGGATAGGTTGTATTTTTTGAAGTGTGGTATGAGGAACCTATCCATAGTCAGTGTGTTGCCTACACTAAATGTCAGTCATCATGCCCCCAGTTGGGAGAAAAAGCAGGACTATCAGTGTAGGAAGCAAAGCAATTTACAGCTGTGGAATAGGTCAGCAGCAAAACATTTTAGCCACCACAAAATTCAATATCAGTTTTAAGTGTATGCTATATTTAGAATATTTTCACAGCCTTACTTTGCTGTCACAGCCTTGTCCAACAGGACACTGCTGTGATATAAGGCAAATATCACTCTCTCCAAATCAGTCAGACTCCTTGGAAAAAAGTAAGTGTACCTCAGAAGATGGTGGTTGTCTGTCTACTGCTGCCTCAATCGATTAGTTAGTTTGTAGTACTCTGTAAATTTGGTAACTTTTATATAACACCAAAGTCACAAAATAACACAAACTAATCGATTGAGGAGAGAGCAGTATTTGGCTTGTATAACTGCAGCTTTCTGTTGGGAAATGGCTGTCTGATGGTAAGGCAAAGCAGTGGAAGTATTCAAAATAGATACTGTTATGAACATAGATATTTCCAGTGTAAGTTGCTGAGTTTTGGAGATATCCACTGTAGATACATCTGCCTTCTCTTAAATGTAATGGCTCTAAATGTCACTTGGCTTGTAGTTCTCAAAAGAGCAAAAAAAATATTATTAAAAAAAACTCACAAGCATTCTGTTTTCAGAAATCATCACCCGGTTACTCAAGATAATCCACAGACGTTGTTGTGAGTTTTTTCTTTAAGACTTTTTTTTTTGTGCTTTGAGCACCAAAAGTACAGTGTCATTTAGTCCTATTATATTAGAGAGAAGGCAGGCATCTCTACAGCTGATATCTCCAAAACTCTGCAACACACACTAAAACAATATAGATGGATAAAAAGCAATACAAACCAGAGGCCAAATATTTGATTTTGGGGTGAACTGTCCCTTAAGTTCTCAGGCACCATGCCTGATTTCAGTCAGAGCTGTTTTAAATTAAGATAATACTTAATTCAATTCATTGTAATCATTTCCTTCTGTCCAATTTTTCAGGCTAATTTTTTTCATGAATGAATAAATAAATTGATCTTGTAAAATTGAGGAGGTCTGCTTTTGCAGAATTACAATCTGCACATCGATACCAGTGGGATTGCGTTTTAACTTTTTAAAACGGTTATGGGATCTCTCTTGAACCATGTCTCCTCGAAAATGCAAAGGTTGAATTGTCTGCTGCCTTATTTTTGCCTATAATCTCATGTGATTTACTATTATGAAGCACACTAAATATTTGAAATGTTTTGGGGGTTGGACCAGTGTTAAAGACGGTGTGTTTTTCTTTTCTCAAGCATGGGACCAGCATCCCCTCCCTTTGTGACAGAGATGAGGGATCCTTGACAACCCATCAGCCACAGCTCATGTGCATTGGCCCCCTGACCAGCCGAACACGCCAGTTTGTCATTGTTGCCAGAAATGACAAGGTCACCATTCCACTGCATGATGACAGTTTAACCTGTGCCTTGGATAAGCTGTTCAAGTTTTACTGGGTATGCAGTGTTGCTTATCCTCCTCAGCTTGTTTCAGTTTTCATCTTTCTTGAACACATCTATGACTTACCCGTGTCAAAGACTGTGAAACGATCCAAAGTGTTGGAGCTAGTTGGCAAGCTCCAGGCTTTGGCCTAAACAAACTCAGTGTGTACAGTTGCCCTCTATGTAAACGGCAAGTTCCTGGTGAGATCAGGAAACTTCGCTGGCATCTCCGTGTAGTGCATTCTCTATCTGACGGTCAGGACTATACCATTATTTGCAGTCAAAATGGCTGCCAGCGCACATACCATAATCTTAACTCCTACTCAAGACATCTTTCAAGAGAACATTCATCTGGGCACGCTTGTACAACCAATTTGTCTGACCAGACTTTGGATCACAATAAAACCACCATCAGTGAAGAAATTGATATGATACCAGACACTGCACTATCCTATGAGGATATTGACGCAGAGACAGACTTGTCTTCTTCTAAATCCAAAGGTCCTTCACTAAGTAGCTGTGCAGGTACTTTTGTCGCAAAAATGTACTCTGCTTCAAATGCAACTTTAAGTGACGTACAAAGGAGTGTAACTTGCACTAAAGAACTATTGGACAGGACAGTAGATAGCCTTCAAGCATCTACCTCTTCATTACTAAAAACTTTGTCAGTACCAGAAGACAGTGAGGATGTTGTGTCATTAATGAAAGAGTTTGAAAGTGCTCGAAATGTATTTAATGATTTAGACAACCCCTATAAAATGACAAAATATTTTGAAGATCAGTATTCACTTGTGAAGCCTACAGAAATCTTCCTGGGCCATAGAGCTGACACCACAAGAAGAAGTGGATTAGTCAGACAGTCACTAACAGCTAATACTTTTCAGTATATTTCCATACTTGAGACACTGAAATTTATTTTCTGTAATGAGAAAATGCAGACCTTATATTTGCAGTCTCACAAGAGTACCGATGGAAAGATGCGCGATTACTGTGACGGTGCTCATTTTGCCAGTCATGACTTGTATAAAAAACATCCAACTGCCCTACAGATTCAGCTGTACTTTGATGATCTGGAAACCACAAATCCTTTGGGATCAAAAACAAAGATTCATAAAATGGGGGCTGTGTATTTCTCCTTAAGGAACCTGCCACCTGAGTACAATTCATGCCTGGCAAATATCCATCTATGCCTTCTGTTCAATTCCATTGACAGAGAAACATATGGTTTTGGGAAGATACTTGAACCACTCTTGGATGACATTAGGTTTCTGGAATGTCACGGTATAGAGATCAAAATGAAAGGAGAATCACACTTATTGTATGGAACAGTGTGCCTGTTTACTGGTGACAACCTAGCATGTCATTCTTTGTGTGGCTATTTGGAAAGTTTTTCTGCCAACAAGTTCTGCCATTTTTGCCTTGTTGATAAAAATACTTCACAAACAGTGTTTGATGAAGATCAGCTTGAAAGGCGAAACCGAGACAACTACCAGCAGCATGTTGCTTTAAATGATGGGACTATGACAGGAATCAAAGAAAATTCATGCTTGAATACTTTGGAGTACTTTCATGTAACAGAAAATGTATGCGTTGACATAATGCATGATATCCTTGAGGGCGTCGCACCTTTAGAGGTGAAACTACTACTTCGACACTACATTTATGAGGAAAGACTGTTATGCCTGGAACAGTTAAATAAGAGAATAGTCAGCTTTGATTATGGGTATACAAATGCAAAAAACAAACCCAGTGTGATCCTCAATTTGAGGACATCAGAGACTGCTATTAAACAGACCGCAGCACAAATGTGGTGTCTCATACAAACCTTACCTTTCCTTCTTGGAGACTTGGTGAATCCAGAGAGCCTACACTGGCAATTATTTCTATTACTACGTGAAATATGCAGCATCATTTTTGCACCTGTTGTAACCATAGGACTTGCTGTGTATTTAAAACAGCTCATTATAGATCATCATAAACTGTTCAAAGAGCTCTATCCAGAGAAAAACCTTATCCCTAAACACCATTTTTATGGTCCACTACCCCAGCATGATGGTCTTATTTGGGCCGCTGTGCAAACTATGGTGTATGAGGTTTTAAGCGAAGCACAACCCTTTCAAAAGACAAGCACATGCTGTATGCAATTTTAAAATTATATCAAAGACATTGGCCTACAAAAACCAGGTTCAACAAATGCATTATTGGAGGTTTGGCCAACCACTTGGAAACAAAATGTGTGTTCCAAATGCATTTGCAGTTGCTCTCAGATCCCTAGACAAAGGTGAACAGTTGATTGATAGCCTGAGGTCAATTCTTGAAGGGGACTTTTCAGAAGTTATGTGTGTTTCTCATGTTGTAACGTGGTGTGGACAGACATACAGAACAGGGACTGTTGTTATGATGACAGACAATACTAAAGATGAACCAGTCTTTGGAGAAGTACTTCATCTCCTACCACAGGCAGACAAAGGCACTCTTCTAGCTTTTGTATGGGTTGTAAATGTCAACTATTTTGATGAGCACTTCTACGCTTATGCAGTGGAAAGAGCTGATGATTTCAAACTTGTACAGATTCCAGGTGATTTGTCTGATTTTAGACCACTTGACTTCCATACATGTTTTAAGGGACACCAGGTCTATATCAGCCCTAGGTACAAAGTTTTGTAAAGATTTTTTCATTTTCATGAGTTAAACATGAAATGTTGACCAAAAGTCTTAACCATAGATGAGATTTTGTAAAGAGTTGTTTAAAGGACTAGTTCAGATTATTTGAAGTGGGGTTGTATGAGGAATTCATTCATAGTCAGTGTTATTTACCTACAGCAGATGGCAGTTGGTATGCACCAAGTTTGGAGAAATGGGACTACTTCTGTAGGAAATTGAGCAATGTACTGTTATGAACAGGAGTGGGAGCAAAACACATTTTAGCCACCAAAAAGTCAGTTGCAGTTTAAGTGTACATTATATTAAGAATATCTTCACTTCTTTACATTTTTGTCAAACAGCCTTTTCTATCAGGAAGCATCATTTGTTCCAAAGCAACCAAGTTCCTTAAGGAAAAAGTAGTTTTAACTTGCATTAGCATGGGAGTTGCTGATCTACTGCTGCCAGATTGAGTTTGTATTTGTGTTTGTCTGAATTAAATGAATCTGAATTAATCTTTTAAACCCCAAAGTCGCACTTACACAAACTAACAGATTGAAGCAGTGGTATATCAGCAAATTCTGTGTTCTGTGAGTTAAAATTTCTCCTTTTCTTAAGGAGTGTGGTTGGTTTGGAGAAGGCCATATTTAACTTATGATAGTAGAGCTCCGACAGCAAGGTCAAATGATGAAAATATTCTAAATATAGCATGCACTATAGGTGCAATGGCTAAAGTAACTTGCTGCTGACTGTGACCACAGCAGTTCATTGCTTAACTTCCATGCTATCTACTGTAGGTAATACAATGACTATGGATAGGTGCCTCATACAACCACACTTCAAATAAGCTGAACTATCCCTTTAATGAGTTAAAACTCACATGTTGACTAAATGTTTTGTGAGGAACTTTTCACTTTAATGTATAGCATGAAATGTTGACCAAATGTCTTAATGCTAGGTGAAATATTTTTTTAAAGAAACTTTGAAGGTTCACAAATCAAATGAAATATTGACTAAATGTTTTAACATGTTTTAAAAATGTTTCTTAAAATAAATATTTTTTTCAAAATGATTTGAAGTGGCATTTTCCTTTTTATTCATAGTATTCTACCATTTGTGTAAAGTAACACATGCTTGTGTTAGATTCCTGTGTAATTTTGAGTAACACATATATGTGTTAATATAATTTTTATCTGTTGACACACAAATGTGTTAGTATTTACACATTATTACACATCTCTGTGTTAATGTATGTGACACAGTCACTGTGTTAATATATTAACACATTGAATGTGCTATAATTAACACAACATGCGTTGTCCCAAATTCAACTCATTGATGTGTAGAAATTGAACACATGTTGTGTCGATATTGACACATCCTTTTTAAGAGTGCAGTTTGAATGAAGATGGTTGTTTTTTGCTATCTTTACAGTTAGCCATAGATAATTAAACAACCACATTTCTATTTTTTATTCATATTAGGCTGGTTAACTGTCAGTGACCCCACCAAGGCTGTATCTCAGTGTGCTGACAGTTTTCGATGTATTCATGAAACAAAGAGTCCCTTACTTCTCAGCATGGACATCAGAAAAAGCCCTGCTGAGCAGGACATGGCACTTGTCTCCTTCTACAAACAACCTAATGTGGAATGGGCACGACCCCTGAATTGCAGACTTGAAGGTAGCTCCAATTACAAGTCACAGTTGTCCAAAACTAACTTAAGTATTTACTCTGTCTTTATTCTGTCAAACTTCACATTGTGTTACAGGAGATACTGCTATTGGACATGGTGTAACTCGTTTTTTTTTTTCTCCACATGCATGGAGAAGCTGAGGTCAGGCTTTTGCATCAATTTTGGTATGTATGTAATAGAATCCTACCAAATGCAAGCTGTATTATCTTTTTTTTTAATTATTCTGTCCATAAAGGTTTATGGTATTTTGCTTTATCCTGAAAGTTCAAAGGGTTCTTCTAAATGTATAATGCCTGTACTGATGATATCTCTGACTCTAGAATGAGGCCTATTTCTGTGTTGTTCTTAATTCAAATTTTTGATATCTTGACAGCAAATTCAAGTCTTACTGGGGTTTTTGAAGGAGAGCCGGGCCATATAGTTCCCTCAGCCTCTCACTTTCTCGTGGAAAGTGACATGTTCATGGTGGCAGGTCGAATGATAGGCCACTCCTTTCTTCATGGAGGACCATGCCTACAGGGACTCAGCCCTGCTGTTATTCATGTCTTGCTTGGTCGAAGTCCTGACACTGCAACAGTGACACTGGAGGACTGTCCAGATCTGGATATTAGAGAAACCATCAGGCTTGTATGTTTGATTAAAATTTTTTTTTTTTCTTTCAGTAATATGTTATGTACAATGGGCCGCCCTTTTATTGTGTATCCATTGTCCTTTATGAATGACATTTATATGACTTATTGTTTTGAAACTTGAAGGGGGATCCATACTGTCCGATAAGGATAAACAAAGTGTCCAGGACTTGGCCTATGCGTGGGACCTCCCTTCCCTAACTGACAACAACAGGAGGTGGCTGTTTGAAAAGCTATTGATACATGCAGTGAGTAAAAGTTTGAGAAATGTCTGTTTAAAAACACAAGTCACAATTAATGTATTTTGGTTTTTTTTTATCCAGTGGGTAATGTATTGGTTATAAATGCACATTGCTACGGTTCTAAAAAAAATTGTCTGACAAAATGAAAATGCGGCACTTTCTCCTGATAAATTTGATTCCCAGGTTTAGTGGGTGGTCTATAATACTGCAAGTGTGCAGGACAACAGTATGATTATTTCCTCATTCACCAGTGGAATGCAGCATAATAAGTGTATTTAAATGAAATTATTCTTTTCATATTTTACTCTTCAAGCCTACTTTTACATAAAGGAATTTTATGGGTTATATTCTCTGTCTTATTACTATTAACAGGTACTAGGACGTGTTATGAGGCAAATTAAGCAGCTGAGACGAGGCATTAAAGAAACCCCAATGTGGACACTGCTGACCCAAAGACCTGACACAGTGGCCTTGCTTCTTCCTAAAGACACGGCAGGGAATGTCAGCGCTGAGGTTAATTTGAATTACTGCTGTCTTGTAGCATTGCATTTGTAGTAAATATTATGGTTCATACCTGGTCAGCATCTACCGTATTGGCCCGAATATAAGACGGCCCTGATTATAAGACGACCCCCTCTTTTTCAAGACTCAAGTTTGAAAAAAGACTTTTTGAACACCAAATTAATTTTTATACAGAAAATTTTTCCTTACGTTGATTACATAGCGCTGAAAAGACAACAGCTTCTCTCCAAAGTCAGAGGGCAGGCGCTGGGCTAGACTTGTTCTGCGTCGCAGCGTTAGTCCGTTACGCCGCATCATTCTTTTACACCAGCCGAGGCTAGCTTTGAAGTCAGCGGTGGGTATGTTTAGCTCTTTGGCTATTTCCACGGCCTTGAGCTGAATGACAGCTCTGCTGATGGGCATCCCGTCCTTTCGTTTCTCGTCCACGTACGCGCACACCCTCCTGTCAAGTTCTTGGAAGCGGCCGCTCTGAGGACCATGGAAAGCTTTTCTCTGACTGTGAGCATTTTTTAGGTGATCTTTTTGAGCTCTCCATCTCCGTACATTACACTCTGTGACACCATATTTCACAGCCGCTTTGCAATTGTTTGAAGACTCTGCCTCATTTATCACCATCATCTTGAAGTTTACATCATAACTTCTCCTCAGCTGCCGGTTAACCTGGCCGATCTTCGACCCACTTTTCTCCCGATTGTCGCTACGTTTCTCCATTTTCTGTTATCTCTTCTATTATTTTCTTCTCTTTTCTTTCTTACCACTATTTTTTATTTTTCTTCTTCGTGACACGGGTTCGCTTTGGCCTGGGGAGTCAAGTTCAGCATTCTGGCGCCATCTAGCGTCGTGAATGGGTATAATGTCCAGACCCCGAATATAAGACGACCCCCACTTTTTCAGTCTTATTTCAATGCAAAAAACACCGTCTTATATTCGGGCCAATACGGTATTACTGCCTGCAATAGAACAAAAAATTATCCAAGTCTTTCTCATGCTATTTTTTCAATGCAGGTCCTTCTTCAGCTTATCACATGGCCTCGTGAGGGTGGCAGCGATGATGACAATTGTTCAGTTGAAACAAAATGCTGCATGTCAGGGTATCTACGACAGTTCATAGGTGAAGGTAGGTTTACCTGTATCAAGGGCTTGACTAGTCTGCTATTCCATGTGAACTGTTAGTGCCATAGTTGGCTATTTACCCTGATGACTAATCATCATCCATTTGAATCTACTCCATAGCAACACCAACTGAACTGACCAACCTGGTCAAATTCTGGACCGGATGGGAGGTTCTACCACCAAGTCTCTCTGTCGAAGTCGTCGAGAGCAGATACGTCACAGCCTCCAC
Source organism: Lutjanus erythropterus (assembly GCF_056507025.1). Taxonomy (NCBI): domain Eukaryota; kingdom Metazoa; phylum Chordata; class Actinopteri; order Lutjaniformes; family Lutjanidae; genus Lutjanus; species Lutjanus erythropterus. The sequence continues at coordinate 1,160,231 of NW_028146632.1, forward strand.
CTGCTTTGAGACCTTGCGCATCCCAGGGCATTACAAGGACTACACATCTTTTAAACATGACATCCTGGCATGCATTAGCACTTGCCATACAGGATTTGGTCTTGTCTGAGTGGCATCTGGACCTGTGTTTACACTTGTCAGATAAGATTGTCAAAGTAATATGTTGTTTTATGCTTGTTAGCTGTCAAGTGTTCAGATTCATCTGACAGTATGGAGTTGTTGTATTTGTAGAACTGTAACTTCAACAGTAACCCACATATTTCAGACCATGCACTGGGAGATTCCTTGCCGTCCTTACTCTGGTTTGACACACCTGATGTTGAAAATATTCAAGTTGTTAAAAGGTGGACTTATACTGATTTTATTTTCAGTGTTACACAGTTGCAATTTCTTCGCATTGTTACAAAACATCTCAAGCTCAGTTTTCATAGAAAAATGTAAAGTATTTAGTCTTGTCTGAGTGACATCTCAACCTGTATTTACACTTGTCAGTTAAGACTGTTTAGGTAAAATGTTAATGTTTTTATGCTTGTTAGCTGTCAATTGTTGACCCACAGATTTCAGACCATGTGGGAGTTTTTCTTGCCATCCTTACTCTGGTTCGACACATCTGATGTTGAAAATATTCAAGTTGTCAAGGTGGACTTGTACTGATTTTATTTTCACAATTTTGTGCACTGTTACACTGTTATTATTACATTACATCTCAATCTCAGTTTTTTATAAGAAAATACGGTATGTTAAGTTACATGCATTTTATGATTGGCAGCTTAATGTATTCCTTGTAACATTTCTGTGCTCTAATAAACCATTAATGCAGGAGTTTAAAGTGCACTTGTACTTTTCACTGATATAACTGAAGGGAACGAAAGTCTGTGAAAACATTAAAATATCAACACATAATTCAAAACTGAAGTCTTATCTGATCAGTTCTATTCAGAGGTCAAGAAACTGCTCACAAAACTGAACAGCAGCAATGTAAATATCGCTGCCGTAGGACTGGGATGCAGCTCTTGGCTGAACTGCAGCTCTAAAAGCTGTCAGTTGTCCATCGGTCAGTGGGCATACTGTGTGTGGAACGACAACGCTGAAGTGGTCTTCACAAGGAAGTCCACTGTTTTAAATAGAGAGCATTTTAAATTGTATGCAGTGACAGTAGGCACACTTTAAAATACTTCAAATTCAACAGCTTAAACATGAAAACCAAATGATTCATGTACCTCTGCATTATCTGGTCTTTGAACTGGGTAGTGTCTACGACCCAGCTCCCACAGCTGGTTGGAGGTCATGTTGCTTTCCGTTCTGAGCGGATGGTTGTCCCAACCATTCCGAAAAGTATCCAAGTCATCCTGCAGGCGTGGCAAGAAAACAAAGTGGCAGCAGAAGAGGTGTGTTAGATTGGCAATGCTCAGGAAGCCCTCTTCTTCAAGGTAGTGCAGGACATCGTAATAGATGCAATTAACAGCTACCCACAGGTCTCTCCACAGCCGCTCAATCCTTAATTTGAATACAAAAAAAATAATATTTACAATTTGTTTAATAATCCATAATGAGTGACCAACAATTAAAATGTAAAATATCCAACCTATTTAATAGCTGAAACTGAATTTCTTCTTTATTTTGTATTCATGCATAGCCCACTACCCACTTCTGCTGACTTATAAGGCTCTTAATGACAAAGCTCCATCCTATCTGAAAGACCTCATTATTCCTTACTATCCCACCAGATCACTTCGCTCCCAGAATGCAGGTCTGTTAGTGACTCCCAGTATCTCTAAAAGCAGACTGGGAGGTAGAACCTTCAGTTACCAGGCTCCTTTACTGTGGAACCAACTCTCTCCATGGGTCAGAGAGGCAGACACTCTAACTACATCTAAGTCCAGACTCCTCTCCTCCCACCAGAAGCTGCCTTCATCAGCTCTTGTTAACATTTCCATGTTTCCCACATTCTGTGTTATAAACTGTTTTCTTGTCTGTACGCAACATCTATTGCATGTCTGCCCGTCTTGGGTGAGGGATCCCTCACCCTGCTCACCCTGAGGTTTCTCCAATTTTTCCCTGTTAAAAGGGTTTTCCTGGAGTTTTTCCTCAGTGGATGTGAGGGTCTAAGGGCAGAGGATGTTGTTATGATGCCATGTAAAGCCCTTTGAGACAAACTGTAAAAAAATAAAACTGCCTTGCCTATATTTAGAATTAGATCTTGTTTCATGCATACTGCATGTTATTGCACCATATGCAAATGTTACAAATAATAGTACATCATGGTACTCCTTCTAGCAGCTGTGTGCTAACATAGTATCACTACATGGTATCAGTGAGGGGGCAACTTCCAATTAGCAGTATCTATTCTATTGAACAAACCGTTGGTTGTGAACACTCTTGCCAGATATAAAGCTGCTCCTTCCAGTGCCACGGACTGTAAACATGAAGCGGGCAACATCTACGTTTTCAACTCCCTCATCTCCACGTACCCTAAAGGAGACACAAAACACTTTCAAATATCATATATACGAAAAGTTGGTTACAGTTTATTGGTTGATTAATACAGCAGTGCAATGAGAGTGGTTGAAGCATCTGAGAGTAAAATTCTGAAAATAAAATAAAAATAACTTGTTAATAATTCTATTTCCCTATTCAAAGTCTGTCTAACTAAAACGTAGAAAACAAGGATAATACATATAGGCTTTATATAGCCACATAAGTGTTATGAACAGTGTTTATCTTTGACCTGGTATTTTCCCACCATACAACGCATTTTCCATACACATAGTTATACAGTTAGTACTGTTATAGTGTAAAATATCCTAGTTTATAATATTCATTCACCTGAGAGGAACACCAAACTTGTCGACAGATTCCTGGAAGAATGCCAGGGTGGTTGAGGCCATGTTGTTTGAGGCTGCACCAAGATACATTATCTGCAGCACAAATAAAATTACATGTCTATGGGGCACTCAAGTATTTAATAATTATAGAAATATGTGCACTTTGTCCAAACAATTGTGCTAACCTTACGAGAAAAACCATCAATGCCTCCGAAGACAACAATGTTGTAGCTGAAAGAGTGAAAAATGAATTTGTCAACTGTACATAACATACTGCAAGTTAAATAAAAGAAAGAAAAAAAAGGTTCAACACACAGTTGCTGAATGTAATAGACAAAGTGTGTGCCATTATGAGAGGTTAGCTGTTATGGCGCATATATAGTAACAGAAGCAGTATAAAAATGTGTGGATACTGATAACAAGAGCTGCAACAATTAATTGATTAATCAAACAATAATAAATTATTAAATTACTAATTAATTTGATCTGATTCAAATAATAGGTTTGAGTAGTTTTTTTTTAAGAAAAAAAGTCAAAATTCTCTGATTTCAGCTTGTTAAATCTGAATGTTTCTGGTTTCTTTGTTCCTTTATGACAATTAACTGAATATTTCTTTGGTTTGTGGACAAAACAAGACTTTGAGGACGTCATCTTGTGGTTTGGGAAACACTGACATTTTTCAACATTTTTTAAATTTTATTGACCAAACAACTATTTGGTTAATCATTACAATAATCACCAAATTAACTGATAATGAAAATAATGGTTAGTTGCAGCCCTAATAACAACTATATACTTTAAAAAAACACCCCTGAAACTCAGACATTTTGTGAAAAAGACTGCTAAATATGAATTTACCGAATCAATTTATGGTTCGTATCAATGTGCCACAAAGCCTGGGGTCCGGGTACTGAATAGGTCCGTCTAGCTAGACACCCAACATGGACCATTCGGTTTATGACACCAATGGTGTCAACACGGTGCATGGAGGCTCTGACACGGTTATACTGCACCCTCAGTCCTCTGGCTTGCAGGAGGCCCTTCATCATCCGATATCCAGAGTTAGGCTGCCTAGATTTAATCTCTCTCACACACTGATCTAACTCATCATCTGTCATTGGGCTGTAGAGTGCCTTTACTGAGAGATCAGACTCGGCCATGCGTCGGTATGCTGTACGTCTGGACACCCCCAAGAGTTTAGCAATACATGGAACAGACAAATTAAGTTCCAGAAGTTTGCTAAGGTAGTCTGGGGATATGGTCATCCGCTGTTGCCCTGCTGATCCTTGCTCAAACTGCACAACTGCAACATGTTGCTCCCTTTTGTCTTTTTCCAAATTGATGAGACTGTGTAGCTGTGTCAGTGCATCTAATAAAATTAACAATAGAAAAGCAAATCCATGACTGTAACAGCTGATGTTTGAAAAGTGCAATTTGTAATAACAACAGCTTCATCAGATACTTGAATAGTTCAAAATCCAATGCCTGCTTTAAAATGATTGCACAAAAAACTTAGGTTAAACTCCGTGTTCACATAAACGGACTGCGAGCTCGACTGTAGCCGCACCGACTCACGCGTGTGTACTGCCCGTAGTCCCGACAGGACTGACGAGGCGCGCAGAGGGTAAAGTTGTATATGCGGTAATCACGGTACCGAAAATGCAGGAACTGACGAATTTTTTGCGTCTTGACATCGACTTGGTACCAAAGTATCGGTTCTTGTGACAACCCCAGCCTGTATGAAAACAATAACTAATGAGAAAGAATACAGGAGCGAATGGAAACATAGTAATTCTGGGATGCAGCTGGTCACAGTGGTCTATAAAGGGGCCTTCACATGACAAGAAATTTGCTCTTCGCTCACCGCCAGGTAGGGCGCAGAGGCGTTGAGCTATTCCCATTGCTAGGCAACACCAAACGCTACTTGTCACTCCGGGACGAGGAAGAAAAAGCACACTCTTCTGCAAAAATAAACCACAGCTCTATGTAACAACATGATAGGATTTACTGTTGCTGAGCTAAAGGACAGTTTATATAGCTACGAAGCACTGATCCTGTCACTGTGTCTGCCTGGAACAGACTAGTGAACGTGTACACAAACAGCTAAACGAACGTTAGCATTGTATTTAGCTTAACGGTAGCTCGTAAACTCTGCCTAATCACAAGCCTCGTAGCCCGATCTGACTACTGACATTTTGCCAAGCAATACTCTTCCTGCCGAGATCGTGGTATGATTTTAATGTGTTATACAGTTTGGGGAACTCTGAAACACAGAGAATGAGTTTTTCTTCCATTTTCTCTCCCTCCTCTGTTTGTATGTGTCGCTTCTGGCTACGTCACAATCAGCTGTTATCTCATTGGTTGCGCTTTGAAAGGTCAGCGGCAGACGAGGTCAAAGTTCGCAGAGGTGGGCGGCAGATCCGAGCGGTGCGCCACGCCATGGGTAGCGGTGCCGCTAGGTCGGGCGCCACCGCTCTCTCCATAGGAAAATAATGGGACAGCCAGCGCAAAGCGTTTTTACCCTCATGTCTCCTAAAATCCTGTGGGAAACTCTGTGTCACCGGATAACACTATCACGGTTTAATGTACTGTCAGTTGTCATACTCGCTGCCTCAGAACCGAAAGTAGCCTAGCACACACCATTAGCTAGTTACTAGTTTTCACGAACGCCACCTCATTAAAAGTTCATTGTAGATATTGTTCAGTAAATCCGGTTAATGTGCAACGTGTCGAGTAATATCTATTACTAAATTTATGTTAAATTTTTAACACAAATGGCAAATAAAGTAAACACTCACCAAAGCACCATCACCTGCGTTTGTGGCCATGGCCGGACCGAGCTGTCCTACCTGGGTGGGTGTCACATGACCAATGGAGCGTGACATGATTGGCTGGACGTTGGCTGAATTGAGACAGGGATCGATTGCTTCTCCTTGATGACCCGGATGTTGAGTCTGGTTCTTTTTACACTGAATTTTTTGATGTCGAATTATTTTACACTGAATTTTTTGATGTTGAATTTTCTTACACTGAATTTTTTTACACTGAATTTTTTTATGTCGAATTTTTTTACACTGAATTTTTTTATGTTGAATTTTTTTACACTGAATTTTTTTGAGATATTGATTTTTTTACACTGAATTTTTTTAGGAATTGAATTTTTTTTTTACACTGAATTTTTTTTGAGATGTTGATTTTTTTTACAATGAATTTTTTGGGGTGTTGAACTTCTTTACATGTTGAATTTTGAAAAACTGAATATTTTTAGACTTTTTTACACTGAATTTATTTCAACAAAATAAAATTCAAACAAAAAACAAAAAATTCAGAGGCAAAAAAAAAATTCAGTGCTAGAAATTTGATGGTTTTTAAAATTCAAAGTCTGATTTTGATGCTGAAAAATTTCAATCTTAGAAATTCATATTCAAACTCAGATGGCACAGAAATACTTCCATAGTATATAGGTTAATGTTAGTTCAGTAGTTATACTAGCGCAGTTTCTAAGCCGTTCTGGATCTTAAAATTAGCTTGGTGTGAACATTGACAGTAGCAACACTTAACCGTTCTCCTAACATTTGAGTCCGAATAAGCTCTGTAAACACCACATCTTCACTCTACAGTCACCTTAACCGAACATTAACAAGTGGCAAGCTACAGTTACTTCAGTGTCTTACCTGCGTAGTTTTATCTTGCATAGCTTCAGTCCCTACATGCAACAGGCATGCATGCAGCCGCAACACGCAGAATGCACCTCCATCTGTGAACAAGGCCCAAGTGGTCTCACTGCCTCTCCTGTCTGCAGCTCAAACTGATCCAGAAGTGCAGTACTTCGTTTGTTTAAGAGTGTGATACTAACCAACGTGAAAGGCACATGGCGCCTTCTAGTGTACGGAGTGTGCAATATCATGACCTCAAAAAGAGTTTATTGAAGGTGCAGTGTGTAACATTTACTAGGATTTATGGGCAGAAATGGAATATGTTATTCATAAGTATGTTTTTATTATTATAAAGTCATCCTAAACTAAAAATGCTAATGTCCGCATTACCGTAGAATAAGCCATTAATATCAACAGAGTTAATGTGTCCTCTTCCACAGAGGTCATCATATTTGCATCACCATGTTTTTTTTTTCAGACATCGTGCAACATCACCTATGAAGGGAAAACTTTTGCATGTTTCAGCTCCAGGGATGTCTACATTTCTCACATGACAGCCACCTTGCACTTGAAAAGGGAGAAGCAGTGTGGGGGGAAGTTCACGTTTGCAATCTGCATTTTGATTGCTAGATGTTACTAAAAGTTACACACTTACTTTGACTGTTTAACAGGTTAACATGTTATTGTGTGTTTATTATTTTATTAAATTAATACTGCATTGCTTTATAAAACCATTTGTGTGTCCATGTGTTTCTTTTGTGTTGTTTCAGAATGGAGCAACCACAAAAAAGGTTTAAGGGCTCTGCAACTACAAACATGAAATCAATTAAATTAAAAGTAACAGCAATTAAACAGATGAAGAAAGTCCAACACTGGACAATACGTGGAGGAAAAGCAAAGCCGGACAGTGTGCACACAAACACTGTGGCAGCTGTCTCAGACGGACAAGCTGCCTATAAATTCACATTGTTTAAGGAGTTGACAACACAAGTGGAAGTAGGAAGATCGTATATATTCAGAGGTTATGAAGTGGGAAAATACGGCCCCAACAACTTCCTGTGCACAAAAAGCACAAAAATATACATGTGTGCCGACATCCCTGTGTCGAAGGGGCTCGAGCATGAGGCAAAGACGTTAATCTGGCCAGACTCAAAAGAAGTGACGCTGTGGGGGGTTCAATTGCACATGTAAGTTTTTGGAGATTTTCATAACACAATCAAATTCTACATTAGAATTAAAAGTTTTGCATTCTGACTAAAATATATACACATAATGCTTTGTATCCATCTAGACGGTTTTGCTGTGAGCTGCAGAGTTTTGGAGCTGGCGGTCATAGAGATGTCTGCCTTCTCTCCAAGACAATGGAACTGGATGAGCAACCACAAGCCGAGTGTCGTCTGGTTCCATCATGTTGGAGAGAAGACAGATGTCTCGTCGGCCGACATGTCCAAAACTCTGCAGCTCACACCAAAACCGTCTAGATGCAGTCATACATTGATAGTGTACGCTCAGTCTGTTTCCATCTTACCTTGGCTTTAAAGGGACAGTCCATGGCATAACCAAAAGTACATATTTTTCCTCTTACCTGTAATGCTGTGTATCCGTCTAGACAGTACATTGATGATTTAATGTGTTTTCTCTGTCTTTTTTAGATCGATCCTGTCCAGACAATCTACCCACCACAGGGGCTTCCTTACCCTGTGCGAACTGTGCGTCTGAGGGAGGTAGGGAATTATTAAAATGATGCTCCCTTCATGAAAGAAGCTTAATTGTTACTTTTAAAACATGTTGATTGTTTTGGTAAATATCATACATACTGAAATAGTCACATTAATAGAGTTAAATATAGATGCAAGTGTCTCAATCACATTTTGGCAGCAAGTAAACTCTTTTTCATTATTGCAGGGAGACACAGATATGAAAGTGTTACTGTGGCGGGAGGCCAACATCACCAATGTGGAGATCGGAATGCCACTCAAACTGACGCATATGAAGGCCAAAAATATACCCCCCTATGGCAAGGCCATCCACAGCACCTCACAGACTGAGGTCGAGGCAAGTAAATGACAAAATGTATTGTACTGATTCCACCTTCAGTACTTATATCTTACTTGACATCATTTAAGATCAGTAGTCCATGTAGTAATGACTAAATCATGTCTTTATTCTCTATAGCTTTTCTCTGGGCTTGTGGATATAACAGTCTTGGGTATCAGATTTGATGACGATGAGGTGGAGCTGCTGGACACCAGCGAGACCCCACGAGTGGTTCCTGCAAGCGTGTGGGAGACCACATTTGAAGACCCAGCGGTCACCATACCTGGACAAAAGATCACACTGTGCTACACAGATGGAATAGTACAGGAGGTCTTTTCAGTAAAAGACTGAAAAGACCTCCTGTACTCCCCCCCCCCCCCGCCCGTTATTGTTTTTATTGATGTTCATTTAAATTGTTTTTTTATGAATTAACGTTCTTTATAAATAATATGTTCTTTTAATCATTTAAATCTTTATCAATTAATGTTCTTTATAAATAATATGTTCTTTTAATCATTTAAATCTTTATCAAATAATGTTCTTTATAAACAATTGTTCATTCAATCATATCTATAACTAAAGAAAAATTTACAACCCCAGTTCTGATGTATCTTTATTCTGCTGAAACCATGCTCTATCCTGTGTATTGACTGATATTACTGCAGTCCCCCACTAATATGTGTGTGTTTTGGTTTTGCTTTGTTTTTCCTTCCTTACCCCTTGACCCTCTTGCTGGAAGAGGCAGTCTCCTGTTTGGTAAAATAGTTCTGGTCTAACTTCACACCACTGGATATAGATAGATATGATCAATCATAATGATCCACTCACTATACATTATCATTTCTATTACAAGGTTAGTTATTTAAAAATAACAATAGTTTAAGACAGAGTCAATGATCAGAACTGACAGTCTAATATACATAGCAATGGTGTCCTATATAGACATAATGTGCCTCAGAATGCTGACCAATTCTGGCCAATCAGAATTTAGTATCTAACAAAGCAGTGTAATGATTGTTATTATCATATTTTGAAAAATAAATAAAATTTTTAAAATTTTACAGGGGCATGTCTATGTTCCCACAGCTCTATGTCCCCAGAGCCCTGTGTTCCCAAATTTCCAAATAATGGAAGTAATCTAAATGTATAATAGAGAAAAGTATGTGTGTGTGTGTGTCTGTGTCTAACCCTGACCCTAACCCTAATTTTGAAGAAAAAAAAATCTTTGAAATGTGGGAACATAGGACTGTGAAAACATAGGGATTACCGTAATTTTACCTATGCTCACCAGCTTTCTCACGTGCAGTGGTGGGACAGTTGTTTGTGTCTTAGACTGTCGCCAAAATGTCACTCTATTCGTGCTGCCACATCCAGTGTACACTCAATCTGTTTCCATCTTACCTTGGCTTTTAAGGGACAGTCCATGGCATAATCAAAAGTACATATTTTTCCTCTTACCTGTAATGCTGTGTATCCATCTAGACGGTTTTGCTGTGAGCTGCAGAGTTTTGGAGCTGGCGGTCATAGAGATGTCTGCCTTCTCTCCAAGACAATGGAGCTGGATGAGCAACCACAAGCCGAGTGTCGTCTGGTTCCATCATGTTGGAGAGAAGACAGACGTCTCGTCGGCTGACATGTCCAAAACTCTGCAGCTCACACCAAAACCGTCTAGATACAGTCATACATTGATAGTGTACGCTCAGTCTGTTTCCATCTTACCTTGGCTTTAAAGGGACAGTCCATGGCATAATCAAAAGTACATATTTTTCCTCTTACCTGTAATGCTCCATCTAGACGGTTTTGCTGTGAGCTGCACAGTTTTGGAGCTGGCGGTCATAGAGATGTCTGCCTTCTCTCCAAGACAATGGAGCTGGATGAGCACCACAAGCCGAGTGTCGTCTGGTTCCATCATGCTGGAGAGAAGACAGACGTCTCGTCGGCCGACATGTCCAAAACTCTGCAGCTCACACCAAAACCGTCTAGATGCCTAGATGCAGTCATACATTGATAGTGTACGCTCAGTCTGTTTCCATCTTACCTTGGCTTTAAAGGGACAGTGCATGGCATAATCAGAAGTACATATTCTTATATGACCACGGTTTGAATTACACAGTGGCTTTTGGGGGAGCACTACTTTCCTGTGCACACAACCACTTAACTGGTCACATGCACATGCATACATATAAGGCCGCAGCATTATACTATTACTATGACAGGTAGTTAATACTGTCAGTAACATTTCATAGAGGCAAAATAACAACAACATAAGAATCAGTGAAGACATTTAATAGCCCAATCAGAGAAAACAAACACAAAATCATGAAAGCAAGGGGGATACAGATAACAGCTTTCTGCTTCTCATTAACACCCCTTCAAGAACAGCCCATTATTTAAACAAAAAGGTGAGCAGTATTTAACAAACTTGCTTTTAACAAAATAAATGAAAATAAAACAGCGTCAGCCCTCTCTCTCTCCTCCTTTCACTCTCTGTCGCTCTGTCGCTGTCCCTTCACTTTCCTGACGTTTCACTTCTGTCTGTGGATTGCTACAAAAAAGAAAAGAAAAATTGAATCAGGGTTTAAAGTTATTTTCACAACCACTGGGCAAGCACGTTAAGAAACCGAACTAAGTGGCCTCCAGTCAGGCGGCACACAAACAGCGCTGTCCACAGTGCTGAAACATTAAACACTATATTGAGTCAATCTCATTAGGACAAAATCCGTTGCATCTTTGTTCGGGAACAGACTCATATGTCAATACCAGTCATCACAAACGCACACCCCAAGCAAGTAATTCCCTGATTCTTACCTTATGTCTGGAGCAACCATAGCGGCCTGGGGTCTTCTTCCTTTGTTTTCCGCGCTGTAACTCAGGATGTTGCGGATGGATGCCAGCTTTAATCCATGATGAAATTTGTAACACAAATATGGACAGTTTTTTGAGCTCCCCCTTAACGTCTCAGATGATGCTTTCAGAGGAGCTCATGCCCTTTTCAGGTGAGCCGAGCTCCCTTCAGCTCCCCCGTAATTCGAACCATGTATATGACTATATATATAGGACTGTGAAAACATAGGGATTACCCTAATTTTACCTATGCTCGCCAGCTTTCTCACGTGCAGCGGTGGGACAGTTGTTTGTGTGTTAGACTGTCGCCAAAATGTCACTCTAGTTGTGCTGTCACGTCGGAGTTTAGAGTTCGCGACCGGTTAGTGATGCTCTTTTTCTGACTCAGAAGTATGTCGCTGAAATGACACTGTAGTTGTTTCCCGACTGGTTAATGATGCTCTTTCGAGTCAAAAGTATGTTATTTGGACTCCCTGCCGTGTACTGTCCTTGCTGTGACAATGTATCCTCAGCATCAACAAAATACAGTATCACGATAGCATCATATGCGATGCTTACTTGTATGAGAAAAGTCTAGCCATTGTTATGTGTACTGGTGTAGGGTAGTGGCGTTTGTGGTGCGCTGTTACGTGGGAGTCGCGGGTTTGCGACCGATTGGTGGTGTTTTTTTTCTATCTCAAAAGTATGCCGCTGAAATTCCACTCTAGTTGGGTGTGAATGCTGCAAGCATTCAAACCCTTTGTTCTTCTACTACCAAAATTCTTTATTATTTAATATTCAAGAGTGCTTTCAGTGTTTCAATAAAAATTCAAATATTTTACTAAATTCAAATATTAATTTATTTTCATGGCAGCTATTCAGTGTGACTTTAACTTTTTAACTAATATTCAAATATTCTACATAATTCAAATATTTATTCATTGTCAGTGCAGCTATTCAGAGTGGTTTCAATGTTTCAAATAAAAATTCAAATATTTCACTAAATTCAAATGCTCTATTTTCATGGCAGCTATTCAGTGTGACTTTAAGTTTTTAACTAGTATTCAAATATTATACATAATTTAAACCTTATATCATTCAGACAGCTATTCGGTGTGGCGTCAGCCTTTCTACAAGCGTTCAAACGTTTCACATAATTCAAACCTCTTATATCATGCAGGCAGCTATTCGGTGTGGCGTCAGCCTTTCGACAAACATTCACACATTCGAATCTTTCAGACTTCATTTTATTCAAGGCGGCATTGCAGTTTGGCTTCAGCTTGAGGCATTCACACCTGCAATTTCTTCAGAAATTGCTTTTCTAGTTATTATTATTTTTCCCCCGCGTTTTCGTCATTGTGTAACTTCAGCATACTTCAACTGAAGTTTTCCTTATTCAGCTTCATTAGGACATTATTGCTCGGAAGGCTTTCATTCATAGCATTAATATTGTCCGAAAAAAATTCCACATTAAAATTCCGATCCCTATTAAATCCCATTCAAAAAAAACTTTGTAACGCTTCTTGTTCCACAAACTTCAACCGATTCAAACTATTCAAAGTCAAAGCATTCAACTGAATTAGGACAATGGCGCTATGATTTTTCTAAGCCATAACATTCATACTTTCCGAGATATTCCAGGTTTTTTCCGAACGGCTTTCCCATTGAAAATGAATTACGGAATTTTTTCAAACACTGACTACCAATTCATACTTTCAGCTAGAAACCCCATTCAAACTGGAAAATATTCAACATTTCGCTGACTTTTTATGTTTGTTTCAACTTTTTAATCCCGTTCAAACTTTAAAAATTATTCACTGTTTTCTGAAACTTTGTTATAATGGAAGTCAATGAGAAAATCCTTCAAACTCGCTCGACTTCACCCTGTCGCCATGAACTCATACATTCACGTAGAAACTCCATTCCAACTCTCAAACGCGTACAATCCCGTGGACTTTCAGTCCCTAATTCAGATTTTCAATATCTCTTTTAGTTTTTCCACAGCAGCAGTTTAAAAAACATGAAATTTTCATCTCTTCTCAGACTTTACAATGGGTGTGTATTGCGTGCGGTCGTTAGAGCTAGAGTGGGTGATGTCATCGCTAGAGTGGAGAGCGGCTACAAAATCATCCAGAAATTTTCTCTTTAACTTGCCGCTGTGGCCACACCGTTCACTCTACATACACAAATTTTACATGATTTTGTAGGAAAAGCCGTGCCGGTCACAGAGGTGTGACCGCCGAAGCCAACGGACAAATGGTTTGGGCTCAGCAGGATCTGAAAGGGCAACAAGTGCAACTGGCCGCCCCATTCGATCCCATGTTAAGCGAGAGCCAACATTTCTGGAAGAAAGCAGATGATCCCTGTTTTTTCCATCACTCTGCTGGCCTCATTTTTCACACCACAGAAATAAAATTTGCACCTTCGCGTTCGGCTTATCGTCCTCTCGCTCACTGTATGCGGTTTTTAGCTGTAGCATTTACGTTTTTTTGTTAAACGGCTGGAGTTTGAGAGGGACTTTTCTCTAGAAATACACTCTAAATTGCCTCCCAAGCCGTAGCAGCTGTGTGGGTCCTCAGTCAGTCACCATGGCAACCTGTACAGCTGTACGGCTTTAAAAATGTATTAACATTTGGCTTTTTATCACCAAACCACAAGCCAAAAAGTAGAACATTTTCTTTGCACACAGAATAAGGAAGCTCGTTTACAATCCCATATAATGGCCAAATACCATAGAGTGATGATTTGAATACAGGCACTCCATCACAGTTGAGTGTTAAGGAGTATCCATGAGTACAGTGAAGCGGGCCTCCAATTTTGTACAGATTATCGTACATTTTACCACTTCCAATATCTTCATAAGTTTCAGAATTACATGTGCCATCTCTTGACTTGGGACAATGTGCAATATCTTCCCTTTGAAGAAGATTTTCCAACTGTGTTTGGATTGGTAAGTATATAAAGAAGTTTCCATTCTTTAACGAGCTGTTTTTATCCCATGTTGTGTGGCATACAACACATTGTCCTTCACTATCCTGGTCACCAATGTAGTACTCACAGTTAGGACAATATATGTGATATTGTAGGTGATCTTCTACTGTCTTAAGCTCCTTTAAGAACAGATACTTTGAGGTTAACTTTGTGTTTTCTGGACAGTGAATATTGATCAAATCTAGGAGATCAGAGAGAGCCATGCCTGTGAGTCCGTGTCTCAAAACAAATGAAAGTATAAGTGAAAAACTCTGAGCTTGAGTTAGTCGTGAACCAGCGTAAAGTGGCTCTTCATTTTCCAGAGGAAACTGTTCATGACTGACTTCTCCAAGATGTGATTCCTCATTTACTGACTCATCAGGACTGTCTTCCAATAAAAGGGAATATTCTTCTTCACTTCAAATAATGGATCCAAGACTGTCATGCACATTATCAGGAATACAGTTACTGGTATTTGGTGAAGCTTGATCCCCACAGTCAGCATACAGGCTCTATATATGGAGGAAAGAAAAAAAAACTATATTGTAACTTTGTTGCTGTTTGTTTTGATTAAGCGAACTCTTTGAATGTCTTTGAAATTAAGTTTTTGCCAATAAGGTGTGTTCTTGAAGTGAAAAAGAGGATTAATATAACAATTTTAAATTATTTAAGATAGGTGTAGCACTTTGCTTCATGTTTGATAGGAGAGAACAGCAGAGTTCACTCAGTAGGTAAGTTTTAATCCTAAAAGATGTACAATGGATTAGGGTTACTTACACAGACGGCTCCACCTGATACACTTTCCTGTCCACTAAGAGGAACCCAAGGTTCAGAATCATCATCAGTTACCTAAAGAAACAGATTAGAAAATAAAAATCAAGCCAACCCACATGTTACCAAAATGTAACATGACTAGTTCTTAAGATGTTTTTAAAATACAACATGAAATGTACTGTACATTATACTTACAGCAACAGGAGTGACATCATGTGCATCTTTAGGGCCACTGTCAGAGTCGTAGTGTGAGGAATTCTCATTTAGGTTCTGTAAATAATAATAAAAAGTCTTGATTAATGTACTATAATTATAATTATGATCCCCCAAACACAGATTTTATCATAATATGATACATTCTGGATACATATATTATGTATCCAATCACTTGGCTTTAGAGTTTCACTGTCCGTTTTGCTATAGGTCGGATTCTTGCTGAAGTTAGTATAGCTAAAGAATACACTGTTCACCTAAACACCACAAAGTTGATACTTACACAGACTTCGGCTCCTCCTGATACACTTTCCTGTCCACTAAGAGGAACCCAAGGTTCAGAATCATCATCAGTTACCTAAAGAAACAGATTAGAAAATAAAAATCAAGCCAACCTGCATATTACCAAAATGTAACATGGCTACAGTAGTTCTTAAGATATGTCTAAGAAAAAAAAACTGAAATGTACTGTACACTATACTCACTGCAATGCGGCTGATGTCATGTGCATCTTCAGAGCCACTGTCAAAGTTGTAGTGAGAGGAGTTTTCATTCAGGTTCTGTGTTTAAGAAAAAAATACAAAGTATTGATTAACCATTGTCACATGCACAGTCACCAGTGATCTACTAAGTACTCTAAACACACAAATACAATTTACACTTTGTGCTCAAACCAAAATGTTCAACAAACCTTGAGCTGGCTAGGTCGATACCAGCATTAATCAAATATGTTATTGCTCTATACTGTTGGTGCTACCGGCCAGAATCTTGCAAAAGTTGAAACCATAGCTAAAGAGTAACCTACATTGTTTTAACTAAACACCTCACAGTTGAAACTTACAGAGTCTTCTGCTCCTGATACACTTTCCTGTCCACTGAGAGGAACCCAAGGTTCAGAATCATCATCAGTTACCTAAAAAAAGTGTTGTAAATCCAGCGCACACTTTTCTCTGGCAGTGGTGTACTCCACCCCTCTGCCAAAGCACAAACACATTGTGCATGATTTCATCTCAAGTGGGCATCAATCAGGGTTTAACCTAGAAAAAATTGGCACTGGACAACGTGACAGGCAGGTTTTCAATTTACCGGACAAATGTTTGAAATTCCGGTCAAATATTATCTGAATTTATTGAGCTTAAATCTGGGCCTCCGCAAGGCGGGTGGTATACTTTACAAAGGGCCCAGCCCTTGCCTGTCAAATTTCGTGTGGACTGAATTTAAATAGGGTGGTAGCAGTGGTGTAGTCTACATGATACGCAGGCATACACTGTATACCCACTAGAAAACGTCCCGAGTTTCCGTATAACCATTTAAAAATGCGCAATGATACATATCAACATGATTTTGTGAGAGAACTTTCTCTTTCCCATTCATAAATTCGCCTTTGCTATGTTAGCGAAGCACGCGTGCATGTGTGCTCCGCAGGCAGATTAGAAAGTAACGTCAGATGCTATGACGCAGAACATGTATATAGTCTACTCACCTGCAAGCCTGTCAGAAAACGTAGTCCTGTTGCTAAGTGAGCGTGTATTCACAATTGATGTAATCTTTGTCGCTCTACGTGATAAACCGATTTAAAATGGAAATAATTTGGCTTTAGAAACATTTGTTCTATCTTCACAGTACAGTTGTGTAACAATCTGAGTGGGCTGTTTACAAAAACTGATTATAAAATCCTGCACTGTGCGTCAGTGAGTAATGAGGAGTCAAATAGCGGACCACGGACAGCTCCCGTATAATAACAGTCACAGGATCAGCACCTTGACAGCGACTATGACACTTAGGCTCTATAGGGAGATCTGTCACTGTCTGATTGAACAGCCTCATGGAAATGAGGGTTTTTTTGTTGTTGTTTTTTAATAACATGACACGTGGAAATTGCCTTTTTTTAAAATTCAAATTGTGCTTGGAAGGAATATTTTTACTGGACATTTTGACCGGCGGTGTTAAAAAATGTCGGACTTCAGCAGATTTTACCAGTCAAAGTCCGGTAATTACCGGATAACCCCTGGCATCAATATTTGGGGCCCATGTTAGCATAGTTAAAGCAGACAGTATTTGTATAGCTAGACATTACTTCTTCATTTATAAAAAGTAATATTGTCATTGCAATCTTAAACACTTATCATGCAGAATTCCCTCACACTGTGCAGGTCTTTTGTATATTATACTTGCTGTAATGTAAATGACAGCATCTTCAGAAGAGTTACATTATGTATCACAACTATCTTGCTAACTAACACTTAAACCCCATTCATTGTTGAGCGGTGCCTCAGTGCTCTATAATGGTGACTTTTCTGTATCCGCTCTGCCTTAAATATCTTAGTTGAAAATAACCGATCTACTATTTAAAGTGTTACAGAACTTGAAACTTACACTGACCTCTTCTGCAGTTCCTGATAGTCTTTCTGAAGATGGTTCACTTGTGTGGCAGGCATCCGAACTGGCATGAGCTCTTGGCTAAACAAAAGAGAGAATAGTTTCAATGTAATGACTTTAACAAATGTGACCAAAATCTGTATCTCAACCACAGTCTAAACAAGCATATTGCAAGATCACTAACAATATTGTCATAGCCAAATTGTACTCGTAGGCTACACATAGTTTAAGATATTGATAAAGACCTCCATGTTTAAAGTTCATGACTTACCAGATCCTGGTTTGGCGTATCAATCTTGGTCTCTTTCATTTCTTTCCTGAGTGCAAGTGATAGAAAACACTGATTCATGTTTATCTTCGGAAACATCAAATGATTTAAATGTTTACCTCAGAGCTTGTGGTTGCCCCTCTGAGGTAATACATGCATCTATGAAATACAAATGCTACTGTGACATTATTCTTTATATATACATTATTCACCTATTGCCATAATCCTTATAGTCATATGAGTAGGTACATTACTTATAATTGTCAGTGCCTGCTGTTCTGAGTGCCGGGCAGCTGAGCTGCCTGCTGCTCAGCGCACATAATAGAGGTGAACTGTACAGCTCTCCCTCTCCTAAAAACGAATCAAATTCACAATCAAACGATTCCAAAATGCTCTAGTGGACAACACGTAGCTTGCGCATTCCCCACGCTATGAAATAATAATGTATAATTATGTAACATTACGACACATGAACGACGATTAATCGACTAATTCGTTCCAATAGTCACTGACTAATCGACTATCAAAATAGTCGTTAGTTGCAGTCCTAGTTACAAGTTGTCCACAAGAGCGTTTTGGAGTCATTTGATGGTATATTTGATTAGTTTTGAGGGAGAAGGAGAGCTGTACCGTTCACCTCCATGTGTGCTGAGCAGTGGGAAGCTAAGCCGCCCAGCTCTCAGAAAAGCAGGCACTGACAATTATAAGTAACGTCATAGATATAGAACACTAGATGCCGCATCCTCTGCTGCCAGGCGTAAAACGCGGCCACCATCTTGGTCCGGTATGGAGCTCCATGCATTGTTGTTAAGTTCTATGGCTCTGCGAGTGAATTTATCCACAAAATACACTGTAACTTTTTGAATTCTGAACCGATTTTTAATGAAATTTGGTTTGTTATGAACATGTAGATGTAGCCCATGTTACAGCTCACTTGTTGGAGGTGAATTCAGTCAGGCTACTGAGTGATAGCAAAAGTAATCACCTCTATGCCTGACTTCATCTTTCTGGATAGGCACAATTAAAGGGACATGCATGCTATGAAAGAGAATAATGTACAGTAAACAGCCTATATACCCAGTATAACTTCTGTGACTCTCCTAATATGTAAATTGCTTTATTCATATTGTTAACCTCTTGGCCTATATTCATATGTGTATATATGTATATATATATATATATATATGTATAAATATGTGTGTGTGTGTATATTCACCAAAGTTATACTAGGCATATGAACTATTTAGATTACATAACTATGTACATTATTCTCTTTAATAGCATGCATGTCCCTTTAATTGTGCCTGTCAAGGAGGATGAAGTCAGGCATAGAGGTGATTACTTTCTATCACTCAGTAGCCTGACTGAATTCACCTCCAACAAGTGAGCTGTAACATGGCCTACATCTACATGTTCATAACAAACCAAATTTCATGAAAAAAGTTACAGTGTATTTTGTGGATAAGCTCACTGGCGGAGCCATAGAACTTTTGAGACAACAGATAGTTAGCGTTAGCGTTAGCATTAGCATGTGCGTTAGCCAGAATCAAGCAAAAAAAGAAAAGACTAACCTTTTTTTCCATAATCGCCTTGTTCTTTTTGGAATATCCGTTTGATCAGAACCCGGAAGAATATATTTCCTTTTCAATCGGACTCGGTCCATTTTCTATGTTTGTCAGCACTAAGATGACTCACCTACTGCTTCAACCAGAATGCTTAGCGCGACAGAGCGTGGGGCATGGAGATCGCGCATGCGCAATGATCGAGCGGGAAGTGCGATTCAGGCGTGAGGAGGACCGTTGAACAGGGAGAGAGACAATAAGGAGGAGGTAAAACATTAGGCTACTTCAAAGTAATTTTCTTTAGCAAAAATGTCAAGATATAGGTTTGCCCTTGTTAGCTGGGCGAAGGGACCTGACAAAGATAAAACCAGCATTGTTCCCATCAGCTGGATAATTGATTTTGACCCAGCTGATACTGACAAGACATATCTTGTGGAATGTCGTTCAACTAACCACAAGAAGCCTGCTAGTGGATGGCCCGTCGAACATGCTTTAGTTCTTCAGCTAGCAGGCAAGTCGGTCTTTACACACTCTCACACTTATTTCACTTATTCCCTACAAGTTATTGTATTAGCAGATACAGCTACAGAATGTCTGTTCTGTTTATCTATCAAAATGTGTATCCCACTCTTGACTGTTTTACGATATAGTATTACCCAGATCTGGATAGATAATTTTTAATAAACAGAAAATACTTTTTTTAGGTAGGTGACAAATGTCAGCCGATTAGGAAAGAGTATATATTTATTATCTTAGATTTTATAATGTTTCAGTTCTAATTTTGTCAGCTCAATTCTTTGTATCATCACTTCCAATTTAAATTGTTAATCTGTATAATTCTCTCTCCTGGTTGGACACAAGTGGAACTGAAACTAACCTGAAAATGATTTTCTGCACGGTCTTTTTCCATTGGCCAGGTGGTTTACAGGACTAATATCAATTCCATCCACAGACACATACATACTTAAAAAAAAAAAAATCATGGGACTACCTCTCTAAAGAAGTCTGAACATGGGACACAGTTATTTTTTATTTTTTTGGTAGTATTTATTATTCACTGTAATGGTGTTGATTTTTGGCATTCAGAAAATCTATCTTTCTACATGAATGTAGAAAAAGAGGCTACACTCAGAGCTGCTGAGCGGGAACTCTATCCAGATAACATGTCGGGCAAGAGGGTGAGAAAAACAAAACGCCTGGACTTTGGTGATGAAGATACCAGTACTGGCAACGAAGCCTCTGGCTCTGGAAATCCAAAACAGGTAATTAAACAGCAGAGATTGATATCACATTAGGGATCATTTGTGTATTGTATTATCCATGATTAAATATTAAAAATGAACATCTTTGCCCTATAGAAAAAAGCCAGGCGGAGGAGGAACTACTGTCAGAGGACAGTCAATTCAGCTCTGATCCAGCAGAATCGTTAAAAGCCAGGGAAACAACAACTTTACCAGAGACCTGCAGAGCCAGATCAAGGCCTTACAGAAAGAAAACATCAAACTGCGGAACATGATAGTTAAAGGCAAGTATTGAGTATTATATCATCAAATATTACTCTCTATCAAGTGGTAATAATCCATTTAGACCTGAAGGTGATTCTAAAGACGCTTTCTAAATCTGCAAAGCATTCGCTGCCCACCTATGTGGTCAGATCGGTTGGCCACATGCATTTTCAGAGCATGTTCGAAGAATTTAAATAATGATAATACCTCAGATTTATATAGCGCTGTACAAAAGGAATTCAAAGAAACAAACAACTTTATCAAGAAATAACTATTTAAAAGACTAAGAACTTAATGAGCAAAAATCACTGGAATTAAAAAGACCAAGAATTAAAATTAGGAGGGGAAAGCAAGTCCAAAAATGTGGGTTTTGAAAATGTCAGTGGTCAAGGATGACCCTTGAAGAAACATATTTGTCATAAGCAGGAAAACTTGTTCCTGTTTCGATGTGTTTATTTCAATGATAAGTCAATTGATTTGTAGCTTCTTGGACAAGTTCACCTCTAATTGGGGTTAATATTTGAAAACTGGAGATGTGGTTTTCAGACACATATTCTATGGCTTCTGTGGTTGCTGTCTGTATAATCTTGTAGCACTTTTTTTCTTAGAAATTCCAGCGTTGTTGGTGGACGTGAAAAAGCTTGTCTCCATCTACAACACCACCAACAAAGATGTTGACGATCGCCCCACCAAAGATGTTGACCCCGATGTTGACCCCGATGCTGAGAGTAAAAGCCCAGGTGAAATGTCACTTTGCACACCTTGCAGACCTTCACAAGTAAGTATTTATTAATTGGTAAATTTTGAACAAACATTAAAACTTAAGCTTTTTTGGCATTCTGTTGCTTGTGGCAATAATCTTTGTTTATTTCTTTGCTTATGTTCTTATTTATTTGTTTACATAAGGTGAAAATCGGGAATGATGGAACCGTCACTGTCTCGTCACATTGTTGGGAGACTGCAAAAGCTTGTACCACCCCCAATGGGATGGCACGGGTACTACTGATGGGGCTCTTCAGTGAGGATGTCCTCCTCAAGTCCAACCTGAAAGGAGGGGTCAGCAAGCTGGATCCCTCTGCTGAGCGTCGGCAGGCTCTCGACCCGAGGAAAATTCAAGCTTTACAAGGTAAATAGTTTTCAGAGTATGGGGGTAAAATTGTCTCAAGAAGATTAATTAAATATACAAATACAAATATACAAATATAAAAACCCTGCTGCTGCCTGCCTGCATTGACACTTCAGCTGCTTTTGTTAGTTTGTTTGGAGATGGAAGAACCAGAAACACCAACTTCAAGTTCAACCACAATATATTTACAAATATACGTTTATTTATACAAATACATTTATTAATTTGTATGTCATGTTTTTATATTTGTATATTTGTATTTGTATATTTATAAATGTATGAATATTTGTACATTTCATTTGGGTATATATAAATCTTTTTGAGACAATTCTACCCCCATATCAGAGCAAGTGCTTTCCAGTTTTGATTGCATCTCTAGCCAGGCGGGGGAAGGGGGTCGGTTTTCGCGAACCAGAGGGGCAGCAGGAGGAGTGAGGAGGAGGAGAGTAGCCTAATCATCATTGCTGTTCTGTTACACAGATGCTGTGTAAACCAATTTCCGACGGCCAAGGAAGCTGATGTCAGAAAATCTATCAACAGTAGAATCTGTGAGCTAAGACACCAGGTAAAGCGCAGAAACATGGTTGATTTAAGTCATTTAAATCAGTGAAGAACCAAGATGGACTCCTATCCAGGATAACAGACTGTTCTTTTGGCAATTTATTTCTTTGCTTTTCAACAGTTCCAAAAGGTCTTTGAAAGTTTGTACATTATTATTTGTGCATTTTGTTTATAGATATTTTATTTATATTTTATAACAGCACTGCTGAAAATTTTAAATAGACATTGGTCATTCGAATTGCTTTAATTTATAATTTATATTTTGTATATTTTCTGTTCAATGACATTCTTTCAAAATGTTGCACTGTTGGGTTCGGTATTTGTGCCTGATTAAAAGAAAATAAAGGTGGCTTTTGATAGATTACCCAGCCTGTGTTAATATGTGGTATAAAGGTTTGCGCACATATTGCAGGTTGCATATTTATTAAGTATTCATATATTTTAGATGTTACATGTACATAATGTATATATCACCATATATGTACATACATTGTATGTGCATGTTTTCATATATGTATACATATATTGTGCATACATTTTACAATATACAGTATATACATATAAAATATATTTCACAATATATTGAACACATATCAGTACATATATTTCATGTTTTTGTTTCCATATAATTTTACATATATAAAATGTATTCCACAATATATTGAACATGTAGCTGTACATAGATTTCATATATGTCTCCATATAATTTTACATATATTTAAAATATATTCTACCATATATTAAACATACATGTGACACTATATCTTTACATATATTACTAATACATTTTCCCATATAAATCTGAATACATTATGGTGGATATTTATAAATATAAAATTGCATATACTTTGGGATATATAAACACACATATTATATATTCAGGTTTAATATATTTCAATATATTGAAATATTTTTTGTATATTCTGCAATATATTGCAATATATTACACAAATATATAATATATTGTATAATATATGTATCATCAATATATTATTCCATATATTTCTAATATATTGGAAAATGCAATGGAAAACTAATATATTACAATATATTAGAATATATTTCAAGTAATATATTGGTAAATATATTTTCCTTTCGTAAGGGATGGACAATGTTGAAAGCCGCAAAAGTCCAAATAACTGCATATTTAAAAACCAGCAAGTCTTAATTCCCACTGGTACGTGTGGGAAAAAAATTCAAGACAGAGATGGGCAAGTGCAGGAAGAATGAGAGGAGATTAAGAAAGAAATGTACGTGACTTCCAAACATACAGAGGAGGATAAGGGTTACTTCTCTATGTCCTACATGAAGGACCTTAAAACAGGAAAGGACTCCTTCATGTGTTACAATGTCACTGTAAAGTTAAATGGCAGTGAGCAGAGTACACAGGTGTCAGAGGAAGTGCACGGAGGTGTGCTGCAGTCTGTCCATGAGTGTCAGTCCATACTTGAAGAGGAGTCAACATTGGATGGCAGTTATGAAACAATGTTACTTCTCTAAGTTAAGGTGAAGTTGGTTGTAGTATGTCCCAATCAGGAGACATCAAGCAGTAAAACAGCAGCACGTCCTCTGCCAGATATTTTCAACCCAAAGGAGGACAGAGTCTGCCAGACTGCCATTTGTGTCAGCACTGCCAGAAGTCACAGGCCGGTCATCTACTACAGCGAGGTGGACTTGGGGCGGGACAAACAGATGTATCTCCGTTCAGTTGACAGACACATGAATGAGAATCCAGGAGAAGGATGAGACGTTATGATTTGAGTTAATGAAGCTGATGACCCATGTGGCCAACCAGACACCTGGAACTAATGGTAGCTAATGGCAGCATCCTTCTGACCTCACATTCATGAACTACCAAAGACACTTTGGAAACATGACACCAACAATGCCCTATCATGAATGGCAGGCCAAGAACTGTCCAAGACACAAGTGCTTTACCCACATACCCAAATTCTTTAACCGTTTATACACTGTCATAATTATAATATAGTGTGCCTTGTCTTTTGTCTTTTTTTTAAATAAATGTGTCAAAAAATGTCCTTTGTGTAAATTATTTTGCCCCTTTTTTCGGGAAAAATATAACTTTAAAAATCTGGCAAGCATTTGTCGTTATTAAATGTTGTAAATGCTTAAAACAGTGTAAAATAACAAAAAAGTAAAAAAAAAAAATGGATTTGAATTTTCAGCAGGTTTCTCTGTATAAACAACTGAAAATGTAATATGGAAAAAAACTGAGATAAAAAATGAAACATAACCTATTTCACATTTTGTCAAGCAGTTCTGTTTGCCTAGAGCAGGGGTCTGAAACCTTTACAGTCAAAAGAGCCATTTTTAGCCAAAAAAGGGGGGGGTGGGGGGGTGACTGTCTGGAGCCGCAACTATTAACTATTAAATTATCTTTTCCCTAAAGACTTTTTTTTCTGGTAGCTGTAGCTTATGGAGACTACCGTCACAATTTAGAGGAAAAAGACACTGAGCCATAGACACAGTCTTTGATATTTTAGTTGATTAAATATTAACACTTTTTTTTAAATTTAGTGTACAACATACTGCAATAGATTTTTGAGTTTTGTGCCTAATTCAAACTTCTTCAAACTTTCTGCTGATTTTCAGTTGAGATAATTTACTATTCTTCTTTAATTAATTTATAGTAAAAGTTAAAGTTAGAGAAAGTCAAAATTTGGTCACAGTTAACTGTGAACCTGATTTGTTACTCTTGTTGCCGTAAAATTAAATGGTTTATGCTATAATTTTTTAAATACAACATTTTGGGGCTTCTAAAATTCAAATATTTAAATTTATCTAAAGAAAAAGTAAATTATCTCAACAAAAGATCAGTAGTTGGTAAAACTTTTTCAAAACTAAAGAATCTGACTTGGGCTCAAAACTGATGTACTATGTATGTAGTATGTTGGCTTGAAATTTTGAGCTGCCTCAACTTTTTCATAGACCTACAACAATGAAACATGAAAAAGCCTCAGGTTGCAGACCCCTGGCCTAGAGCTTTCAGTGTCCATGCTACAGGTTGTTGTAACTCTTCATTTCCAGGCGTTTTTTAGCTGCAGTTAAAGTCTTTGAAGCAGTTCCTGTCCAGCTGAACACAGAGCCCAATCTTGCACTCCTCGCAAATCCAGGGTGTGCTTCTTTTACAGAGAGTGCACTGTTTCCTCCCCAGACTTGCACTTTTTCCAGTGTCCTTTCTGTTGCTGGTGGGGACAGGAAAGTGGCGTTGAGTGGGGGGCTTAGGTGGGCCAGTCAGCGGCACGCCAAGCAGCTTTGCACACAGCTCATCTGGTCATCATCATCATCATCTGGTGTTGAGGTGCCAGTGGTGCGAGGGGGTTGGGCACCAGGGCTATGCTTAGGGATGAATCTGGGTGGGTGAGGGTTGATAATGCTTGGGTCTTCCTCCGTTTTCCAGGGCTCTTGACGATGCGGTCACCAGTTACGAGGGGCATCACCAGCAGCATCAGCACCTCTACTGCTTCCCACTCTGTCCCCACCTTGTACCAGTGCTGGTGCTAGTGGATGGCTCTTCATCAGAAGAATTTCTAAAAATATAAAGATATATCATAAGATTAGATAAGATTTATCCTAAAGAAAAAAATGTTCAACAGTATAAGAATAGGAAAAGTAATAAATTTGACAGGTAAAGTAAAACAAAGTGAAGTAAAAAACTAAGCAATAGTAAAGCAATTTGAGACAAAGCCAATATGAAAAATTACACTAGATATTGAAAAACATTGTAATAAAGCTGGGAGTAAATATTCAGTGTACACAAACTGTATTACTTACTGTGATTGAGATGGTGACACTGTCTCCTCCTGTTCATCCTGCTGCCCACTCTCCTCCACAAATCTTGGTGGGACTTTACTCTCCCTGGTTGATCTCCTCAAAATTTCTTCCACCAGTATTTCCAAAATTACTATCAAGAAAATCAATGAAAACACGAACATGAACTATGGTAACAGGAACGCTGTCCAAAAAAAAAAAAGGAATAATGGCAAAAATACAATGAAAATTCGGCAAAAACACACTCCAAAATTCTCAGAAACAATACTTATACTATTATTTACAAAACTACAATATTATTTACAAAGAAAACACCACTAAAACGCTGTTAAATACCGTTAAATGGCTACACAAGTCCGTTTGTCAATTATCCGCTGCTGTCCATCCGCTCTGCTCACTTCCACCTCTCCCCCACCAGTGAACTTTGCCACTAGCTAATTTCGTCGATAGCGCAAACGGTGGTAATTTAAATTTTGCATGTCACTTTCTGTCTCCGGAGACAGCGGTCGTAATAAGAGGGTTAAACATGTCAAATAATATACACGGAGCCAGTTCAATACATAAAAAAATAGCATACAAAATGGAGACGTGTGGCACAAGCTAACGAAACGAACGAGTGAGTGCACCGCCATTACGGCTACTCATGGCAGTCAGTCTCTTCACCAAAATTAAATCAACCAATTTCACCGGTCATTTAATTCTTCTACTTGAAGTTATCATTGTACATCGACATTTTCTAACAAGCTACAGCACTTTATGTAAGGTTTAGACACATTACTAACCTGGAGTACAGGAAATAATGGTGAGGCAGTGAGACGTGGCTTTACGCTACTGAATCCTCTGTAGTTATGAGGGGTGCCAGTGCCCGATCCGTACCCGGAACACGATCCGTTCCAGACGCTTCTGCGCATGCGCCAGCATTTTCCCCCTTCCCCGTTATGGCTGGACACCTACGTACGGTAACGCTACTTGGACAAACTTTATGAGGGCAAAAACAATAAACAATATCTGTCCTGCTGCTGAAACTTTAAGGAAAAAGTTGAATTTCGAAGCAAATCCCTGTGTATTTTGTATGACAGAACACGAAACGATTGAACGCTTGTTCTTTTCTTGTTCGACCACACAACTTTTCTGGAAAGATGTTTATAGATTTATAGGTTTATATGGATGGTCTGTCAAAGAATATATCTAAAATGGTGAACATAATTTTCATTGTGGGGAAATATCATATACATAAAAATAAATGGAAAAACAGCAAACCCTCCACATTCTGTTTTAAAAATGAAATAAAAAATTATTTATCATCCTTAAATATACTTTCAGAAGTAAATCAATGTCTATGTGATTTATATGAAACCATGTTAAAGTTAACTCTTTAAGTTATAATCCTGTGTAATGTTGTTACGCTTAAAGCTCCTTAGCTGAATTATCAACCCCTACTATTATTTATTATTTTATTTTATAAGTTAAATTGACTTTATTAAGTGAATTTTAAAAAAAAAAATCCTGTTATTGTTCTGTTACAAATTGCAAAAACTGTTTTTGAAGAGTTTATAATGTAAAATGTATTTTATACATGTAAATGAGAAATATCAGCCATTTTTCAGAGTGTCGTAAAACATGTCCGTCCCTACGCATGTGCAGAAACGGTGCCACTTCTGCGCATGCGCGGGGACGGATCGTGTTCCGGGTACGGATCGGGCACTGACAAGGGGAAACCAGCAGAGCTACGGTCATGGTCATAGACTCTGGTGTAAACAACGGTCTCATACGGCCACCTACTGTCATAAAACTGCCACTGCAAGTTATTGCCTGACTTAAAATCAGGTTACTTTTTCACAAAAATATAGTATTTTCCAAACAAAATAAAGTGCAGACCTAATCTCCAAATATATGCAATAACTAATACACATCACATCACTATCACACATTAAGTGGGTATCACAGTTGTTCAGTTGTTTTCAGGGAAAGTAAATGTGTGAACACAGGATATTTTGGTGGATGGGAGAGTGGTTCTCAGAGTAACTGTATGAACACAAGATGTTTTACTTTATCAATAAGCTCTTTGCATACAGCACACAGCATACAGAGTGTGTAGAATAGGTCTGCAGGTTTCATTGATATGAGAAGTGAATACTGATTTTGTGTATATGATCTCATGTTTCTTTATTTATTTTATTTGTTTTACAGTGGTGAAGAGCCTGACACTTCTGCTGCAGCACAACAGCCCATCCCTCCCTGTCTCACAGAGTCCTCATGAGGAAGCTGTCCAGCAGCTCAGCAGTGCTGATGCAGCTCTGGTTCCTTCTGTCAGGACACACAGGGACCACATATCTGTGTCAATCTCTGTTCAGAGTAACAAAAACAGTTCACTTTTGTATGGAAAGAAGACTTCCATACAATTCAGGCAGATGAAGCAGGTCAGTTAGTCTCCCTCCTGGATGTGTGAGGAGTCTGATGTGTCCCTCTGTCTCATTGCAGACAGGAACTGTTTTGATGGCATTCATAATTTTTAATGGACAAAAAACAAAAGTACTTATTTTGTAAATATGTTAATAGTTTTGGTTGTATATTGATTAGAGAGTTTTGCCTTTTTTCTTCTAATTAGTAGTACCAGACAGAACAATATTATAATGTCAAAATTCTTTTTCCAGTACTTTCTTTGTGTGTTTTTTCAATAAAATTACGTGATATTAAATTTCCACCTGTTTTTTTTTTCTTTTGTTTTAATGGTCAAATAGCTACTTGTACATTTATGTGACATCACTGCAGCTTACGTATTGTGATAGCTTAGGTTGTGTTGAAAAAAAGTTTTTAGATGTTTTTTGTGTATCATAGGGGGTATATTTTACAAGGGGTACAAGCATTTTTACACTAAAAGATCAGGTGGACCTACAGGCAGAAAAAATGCTTGTTCCCTAACTGTGGCTCACTATCAGAGTTTGTGTCTCCAAGGATGTGCCTAACCAACATAAAAAACATCAGGGTTTTTCTATTGATAGTAGTAGACAAATACAGTCCATTCTAGGTTTTCATGTAAATTATTCAGTGTTATTTTCTTTATGGTGGAAGAGTACAGGCATTGTTTCAATACTGTTACCATACAATTACTGTGAATTATTTCTGCAATAAATGGTTCATGGACATCTTGCAATCTGTGTTATACTAAAGTTTACAGGGTAATATAAGTGCAGCTTTAAGTGAGGAACAATAGTCCGTGCTCTTCTCTGTTGGATGTAAGTATTAATTAATTAAAGTCTTTTATTAGTGATAATGAGAGATAAGACTTGACAGTTGTCAGTAAAGTAATGTAACTAATATAAATGAATGCAGGTCAACCAAAGTAATATAATCTTAGATCATTATTATTATTATTATTATTGTTATTATTGTTATTATTACTATTATCATTATTATCACCACATTTATAATGTCATATATATAATGTTATAATATGTCATGTTTATAATGAAATAACATTTACAATGTAGTAATATATCTATGTGTGCATTAATGATATGATTGGACCATACTCAGAGGTAGAGTTACTGTCCCTATTAACTAATTAGCCGGGAAATAACTCCCCTGCGCGGCAAAGTCGAAATATCGCGAGGTTTTTACGAAGTCACGGTATACTCGGACTATAAATTCTGCCCGCCCGCTTTCCGTTTTTTACGCGGTAACCACCATTCTAACTGGCAGGTAAGGTGAACCGTTAATGTTTCAACATGTTTGTTGTTTCCGTTTTATTTATTTATTTGTGTTTTAATGGTATATGAAATATTGAACTGGTCTGACTGTTGTTTATGCTTCATTTAATAATAATGAGTGTAATATGTTTTTCAGAAAATGGCAACTTCACCAGCCAAATTTTCATCTATCAATGATGACGAGGTCCAGCGGGTTCGGAAGGACCTTCAACTCGTTACTGTAAGTTCTGTTTGTCATTGTAGACGTTTGTGTTTTGTTAAGTATGTGTTTAATGGTAAACGTAAGCAAAGCCTAGTGTGGTTCTCCTTTTGAATTAACAGGCGGGTCGCGTTTATATTTGTGTTTCTTTAACACAAATTTAAACGCGACCAGTGTCTTCTGTCCGTGTGTGTATTTGTGTTTGTATGTCAGTGTACACAAGCAATTCATCTTTTTTCTATAGTGTTTGCTTTCATGTTATGCCAATTATAGGTTTAGTGCTTCATGAAAGTATAATTTCAGACATGAGCAAAATAGCCTGAAATCAAAACTAGTGAAAAACAGATAATTTTTAGTAATGTGAAATGTATGTAGAAACATGTCTCTGAATTTGCTGTACGCACACTTAGTATGCTTGTGGCCAAACAGAGTTCTCATGTCAATAATGCATTTTGTGTCTGGATTATATAGTCTGTAATTCAGTTAAAACTGATATTACAGAAGGTAAGAGAATAAATGTCAGTGTAATATAGGTTGAATTAAAATATGTAGTAGATTTGTGTTGTACCTTTACATTTGAGATTTGTTTCAATCACAAACTGTTCAAAAGGAATCAAGTAGGATACATGGCTTCTTCATTTTAGAAACCATGTATACTGAGAGGAATAATACATTAACGAAACCATTAATTATTCATTCACCAACAATTAGCACTTTAACCTATATATAAAGAAATGACTTGGTTTGTTAACAGTCTGACTTTTACATCATCATGTTTGTTTGTATGAACTATTAGCTTTATTGTGACTAGCTTTTAACATTTACAATTGAAAAAATGCAATTTTTAAACCTAATAATAGGTTTTTTGATATGTTTTCTCCAATGTCTCATGAATCATCTTTGAAAATGTGTAGTCATGTTGTTTTATGATTGATATGCATGTTTCTTGTTTTGTATTTGCAGTATGAATGTATGGATCCTGGTGTGACCCGCCAGGAACTCTATCAGCATGCCAGGGAGGTCCATGCCAGTGTTATGGACGTTATGGTGCGTAAGACGAGATTGCTGCGGGCGGCTGATCAGAGGGCGTCCACACTGAGCAGGGAGGTGGAGAAGTTGCGGAGGGAGAATTCGCAATTGAAGGAGAAGCTGGAGGTTGCAGAAGCTACAGTTGAGTTTTTCAAAGATGGTAAGTGTTTTTGTTTAGTTGTGGTTTGGGTATTGTGAAACATGATAATAATGTTATGGTATTGTTATTTAAATGTGAAATTGGAAATTTTGCAGAGTCATCCAGTAATGGTCATGAGTCATGACTATGTCACCTGTTCTGTGCATTGGAGTTTAAGGAAGTTTTGTTTTTAGCAATTTGATTGTCTTTAAAGTACTTGGTGACTTTAGGATCCTCATCTGTTGCTTTTCAATATAATGTATAATGACAGAAGCTTCAATAATTATTTTGTTTATTGTTGATCCTAATTGTGTTATTATTTTATTCAAAGGTAGCTTAGCTATGTTTTCAGAACAAATTAAAATCAATATTATTACAAACATTTCTGAAAAGGCAGGATAAACATTTATTAGTTATGAAACTGCAACATAAACCCAACTAAATATGTCCAAAACTTTGGCCACAATTTAGTATTTTGATTTTGTGAATTGAGAGGTATATATGGCTATTATCAATATATGTTTTAGATTACATGATGAAGTATGTAGTGTCATGAAAACAGTAAGTGTATTAATTCATGTGTTTATAAATTCATTTATTGTATTGCAGATGTGACAGATGTTGCCTGTCAGACAGGGGAGGAGGAGGAGGAGGAGGACGACGGCGAAAAATAATTTTTAAAAATATATATTTTTGTTCTTATATTTTGTTTGTTTATGTTCCTTTTAATTGTTATGTTGGATTTGTTTTTATTAATGTTATAAAAGTAATTGTTTCCTAATTGTTGGTTGTCTGTTTCATTTTGATGGTTTGCATTCAGTCTTATTTATAAAGTTAAGTGAGAGAGGAAGATAGAGTGTGATAAGTCAGGCACATTGTACATATTATGTGTTTTAAATTGAAGATGAATATCTTCCCAAATTCAGAATATGTTTATAAGCTCTGTTTTAGAGGTTACATAAGGTATCAAGACAGATTGATATTCTCCAACACAAGTGTTTGAGTGCCATGATGCTACATGCATATAAAAATACATATACAGATAAATTAATAGGACAAACTATGTACAGTGAACAGATCCCTAGTTTGTTGAAAATTCTTATGATTTCAAGCTTAGACTAGTGAGGCTTGGCAAATATAAGTAGTTTCTTATAGTGTACATAATTTCACCACAAAATCAGCTGTTATGAAAACAATAGCTGTCTATAATGTGAGTTCAAATAAATTACCTTTCCCATAATTCACTGGAAATGGAATGAATGTACATAATTTCACTGAGCATTTTAATCCTGTTGGTGTAATGGTCAAATGAATTATTTTATTTGGTAAATACCATCTCAGTGGTAGTCTTTAGGCTGTTCGTTTTATGTCATGTTATAATTTTTTATGACACTAGATGGTAGCATTCATGTTGTGTGTTCTTTTTGAGGATATATATATATATAGGAGAATTTAGAATGCAAATATTTCTAGCAAAAGGGTTTTGTAACTTATGGTTAAAGGTGTAATTTAATTTGAACAATGATACTTAACTAACAATAACATTATCTGATTGACCCTAACCATGTAATTGTTTTAGCACATACTGAACAAAACTGTGAAATAGAAAAAATGAATGTAATATGAAACTGTGGTTTTAAAAATAAGTCATTAGTACTTTTTAACTGTACTTCAATTATGTCTTTTGGGTGATGTTATGCTTATACTACATATCCACTGCAGTTTTGGGATTATATCCTGTCACTCCTGTGTTTAAGAAACAAAACATTTAATTTGGTATTATTTGTCTCATTAAGAAGTAAACAGTATACATTCCTGGCTTACTGTTTGTTTTTAACATATTAATTAACCTTAAATGTAGAAATAATTTACACTTTTAAATTATAATTCAAATGAATTGTACTATGCAGTAAAACAGTATGTAAATGCAAGAGGACATTCATTTTGACAACTTCCGCTAAAGGAAGTGGATCCGGTATGTCCTAGCTTGCGCCAGCTTTGTCCCACCCCCTTCGTTACAGCGTTTCTGATTGGTTGCATTGAATTTTGATTGGCGCGTAGGTGAAGCTATAAATACAGGCCTCCAACTTAACGGATTTAGAGGAGGCGGAAATTTTGAAACACGCTTGAACAACTGTTTGGATTTTGACTACAATTTTTGATTTGGCGGTTGGCATAAGCTGGTTTGTGACTGGATCGGGATGGCAACACAGATAGCAGATGATGAGGACGATATGGATTAAGATGTTTGGACTCCTATTGTAAGTGGAAGAGGGCGAGGTAAAGCAAACGGGAGGCAGGATAAGGAGGTAAGACCGAACCGGTATGCTAGCCAGGGAAATAAAAGAGAGTTAGAGGAGAATAGCTCGGATGAAGGAAACCGAGTCATTCGCACGAAAGTGGACAGGGAGGAATTTAAGATAATACTTAAATTCAGGAAGGAAGATGAACAAATGAGTCTAAGCCCTATAACGTTGTCCAGGGAGTTGAGGATTTCTTCCTCAACTCCCTGGTGATATAGAAATGGCCAAGATCCTTCGAGATGGGAGCTTACTGATACAATGTAAGACTCAAGAACAGAAAAATAAAGCGTTACTTATTGAAAATGTATGTAAAAAACAGTCAATGAAAGATATGTGCTGCGTCAGAATAAAGTTACTCGCATTCCTCTCGATGAGGATCTGGAAAAACTCCAGCGGAGTATTCAAGGTGGTGAGGTGAGGAGACTGAAGAGGTTAATGAAAACAATAAATGGTGAGAGAGTTGACAGTTTATCAGTGCTAATAGAGTTCCAGGGCTTGGTGCTTCCGGATAAAATAAAGATAGGATGTATGAGTTTCCCTGTCAGGCCTTACGTTCCTCCTCCACTTCGGTGTTATAAGTGCCAGAGGTACGGGCATATAGCGAAAGCTTGCAATGGGAAGCAAAGGTGTGCAAAGTGCGGAGGTGATCACAGATTTGAGGATTGTGGAGAAAATGTACAGGATAAATGTTGTAACTGTGGTGGACAGCACAGGGTGACATACGGTGGTTGTGAAGTCAGGAAAAGAGCAGTGGAAATCCAACAAGTGAAAACAGTAAACAACATAAGTTATTCTGAAGCCGTGAAGAGAGTACAAGTACACAAGGGTGTGGAAGAAACAGGCAACAACAGTCAAGAGTCAAAATCAGGAGGAGCTCAGAGAACGCAAGCTAATGCAGAAATGACTGTGGAGAAGCTGATTTTGTTCATGGCTTATGTTATTAACTGTACAGACCAGGTGAAACACAAAACAGAGAAAATAAAAATTATTGTTAGGGGAGCCGAAAAATGTTTGGCTTTGAAAGATGTATCTTGGGAACAGATCAATAAAAGACTTGAAGGAGATGGGAAACCTGGGTTCACTAGGGATAGGACCTAATGATTATCCTTCAGTGGAATGCAAGGAGTTTGACGGCAAATGGACAGGAATTTAAAGGATTTATTGACAGTCTTCACAAAAAACCAGATGTTATATGTATTCAAGAGACGTGGCTTAAACCAACATTGGACTTTGTGATTAGAGGCTATAATAGCATATGCAGAGATAGAACGGAGGGAAGTGGGGGAGGTTGTATAATATTTGTGAAGCAAGGAATGCAGTATAGAGTATTGGAGAAAGGTAAAGACTGTGAAATGATTGTAATTGAAGTATGGACAAAAGATGGTGTTGTTAAAATAGTAAATTTTTACAACCCTTGTAGGAAGCTCTCATTAGAATTATTGGAGGAATTAGCTGTGCATCTAGAAGGGAAAGTTGTTTGTTGTGGTGATTTTAATGCTCATAGCACACTATGGGATAGCTATAATGATGGTAATGGGGATGTGATTGAAGAACTAATGGAAATTAAAAATCTAGTATGCCTGAATAACGGATATGGTACAAGAATCAATGTAAGAAATAACACAGAATCATCAATTGATCTCACGTTAGTATCAGAAACAGTAGCAGGTAACTGTAATTGGAAAACTGTAAGAGACACAACAGTAGGAAGTGACCGCTATCCAATAATAACTGAGGTAGGATTGAATTTAGAAGAGTATGGAAACAATGGATTGGATAGATGGGTTTTCTGCAGTGCTGACTGTGAAAAATTTAAGTGGATATGTGATAAAGATATGCAATATATCGATGTTGATCAAGATGTCAATGAATTAAACCTTTCTGTTTGTGAAACTATTCTAGAGGCAGCAAAACAAGCAATTCAAAGGAAAGGAGGTAAGAATAAAAGGAAAATTGTGCCATGGTGGACAAAAGAATGTGAGAATGCAATAAAATCTCGAAATAAAGCATTTAAAGTGCTAAAAAGAACTCATAATTTCCAGACTCTTATTGAATATCAAAGGTTGCAAGCTAATGTAAGGAAAACAATTAAAAGTGCTAAGAAGAGCTTTTGGAGGAAATTTTGCAACTCCATAGGAAGGGAAACAGATATAACTAAAGTATGGGGAATGATAAAAAGAATGAATGGGATTAAAAGAGAGTATGAGTATCCCGTTTTAGTTGATAATGGAAGTACTGCAGTGACAGATGAGGCGAAAGCAGACACGTTGGCAGACACTTTTGTCAAGGTGCATAGCTCAAATAATATTAGTGAAGAGGGAAGAAGTTACAATAACTGAGAATAATACAATACTGCAATCAAATGAAGATACTAATGATCTAAAAAATGTACCATTCACAATGGCAGAACTGAATCGTGCTCTTAGGAAAACTAAGAGGTCATCACCGGGGAAAGATCAGATATGCTACATTATGATAAATAAACTGAGTGAATCATTTAAGAACGTCTTATTGGAGCTTTACAATAAAGTGTGGGAGAAAGGGAAATTACCACAGAACTGGAAAGAAGTACTGGTTGTGCCAATACCTAAACCAGAGAAGGACAGCACAAACCCAGGAAATTATAGGCCTATTGCCCTAACATCTAATATTTGCAAAGTAATGGAGAGGATGATAAATGAAAGATTAATATATTATATAGAAAGCAAAGGGTATATATCAAGATATCAGAGTGGATTTAGGAAAGGCAGAAATACCATGGACCCTGCTTTATGTTTGGAACATGAAATAAGGAGAGCACAAGTTAGTAAGGAAAGTGTAGTGGCTGTCTTTTTTGATATAGAAAAAGCATATGACATGATGTGGAAAGAGGGATTATTAATTAAATTGAGTAAATTGGGTATCAATGGCCCAATGTACAGGTGGATCAAGGACTTTTATGTACAAGATCGATCCAAGTAAGAATAGGCAAGTGTTTTTCAAGAAATTTTGTTGTTGAAAATGGAACGCCCCAAGGCAGTATAATAAGTCCTTTGTTATTCTCTATTATGATAAATGATGTGTTTTTGAGTTTGGAGAGTGGGATTGGATACTCTCTGTTTGCGGATGATGGGGCAATTTGGAAGAGAGGTGGGAACCTGGAATTTATTGTGAAGAAGTTACAGGAGTCTATTGTTAAAATAGAAGAATGGTCATTTAAATGGGGGTTTAAATTCTCAGTAGAGAAAACAAAGACAATGTTCTTTACAAGAAAAAGTTGGCAGTAACTTAAAACAAATTATATAATCAAGAGCTGGAAAGAGTGAAGCAATTCAGATTTCTAGGATTGTGGCTGGATGAGAAAATAACATGGTCAGTACATATTTAGAAAGTAATTGACAAATGTAAGAAAGTTTTAAATGTGATGAAATGTCTTGTTGGAAGTGAATGGGGGTCAGAGAGAGCAGCATTAAAGACCATTTACACAGGACTAATAAGATCTTAATTAGATTATGGGAGTATCGCATTTGGATCTGCAGCACATACATATTTAAAAAAACTGGACAATATTCAATATCAGGCTTTAAGATTGTGTACAGGTGCTATTAGAACAACTCCAACATCAGCATTGCAAGTTGAAATGGGGGAAATGCCACTGGAACTCAGGAGAGTACAGTTAACTCTGAGTCACTGGGTTAACCTAAAAGGACATAATGAAGATCATCCAACACAAGATACACTGAGGCCCTGTTGGGAAAAAGAGAGGAGAGAAACAAAAAGCTTTGGGTGGATAATAGAGGAAAAAGCAAAAGAACTAGACATATCAGAAATAAACATCAGTCCAACAGCTCCGCTCTCAGTAATACAGCCTTGGATACTTCCAGAACTCAGTGTTGATCTCACACTGCTCAACAAAAAGAACAAAGAGAAGGGATTTATTTTACACCCACAGTTAATAAATGATTATTTAGGAAATAACTATTATGATTTCATTCAAATATATACAGATGCTTCCAAGAGTTCAAATAACAAAATTGGCATTTCATTTATAATTCCAAAATTTAACATCAAAGTAAGCAAGAGAATCAGTAATGAGCTGTCTGTGTACACAGGGGAGATGATGGCTATACTAGCAGCAGTCCAGTGGGTTGAAGAGGTGAGACCTTTGAGAACAATAATATGCTCTGACTCCAGCTCGTCAGTCATCAGTATGAAAAACAGCCATTCAGACAGCAGACAGGATATTTTATTAGAAATACAACAAACAATATTCAGAATAAAATGATGGGACTGAGCATAACATTGGTATGGATACCAGCTCATGTAGGACTGAGAGGGAATGAATGTGTGCAAAGGAGGCAACAACAAAAAATGACATTGACATACTAGTTCCTTTAAGTAAATCAGAAATGAAGACCATAATTAAGCACAAGTTAAAAGAAAGGTGGCAAAAACAATGGGAAGAAGAAAGAACAGGCAGATGGTTTTATGGAATTCAACGAAAAGTAGGAGCGATGAGGAAAACTTTAAGATCCCGCAGAGAGGAAACTCTAATATCAAGATTACGATTTGGCCATTCAGGACTTCATAGCACACTCTGGAAAATAAACAAACATAACTCAAGAAACTGTGACTTTTGTGGTCAAGAGGAAACTATACAACATGTTATAATTCATTGTCCAAAATATGATTGTGAGAGAAGGGAACTTATATCAAACCTCAAAGAAATGAAGTTGAATTTGGACATAAGAGATATTTTACAGAGAAGTTCAAGTGAGAAATGTTATCAAGCACTGTTACAGTACCTTAGACGAACAAATCTGATAAAGAGAATATAACTGTTTAATTTAATTGTTTTTTTGTTTGTTTTTTTGGGGGGGGCTAGTAGAGTTAAGTTAGATTCCCGAGCCACACTCCATACCAGTTGGTGGCGGTAATGCACCATAACGTTGTTTGCCAACCGCCATAAAACACCACGAAGAAGAAGAAGAAGAACGGATTTAGAGGTGATTGAGAGGCGATATCGAGAGCGATTCAGAGTGAGATTCGGAGCGATTTTGAGAGAGTTTGAGAGCAAGTTGGAGAGAGTTTGAGAGAGAGTTGGAGAGAGGAGAGTTGGAAAGCGATCCAGAGAGCTTCACAGCGATCCAGAGAGCCTTTCCTTCCAGTGATTCCTGTGGTTTCTTCAGCGGACTTGTTGCGGAGGCGCCGTAAGTAATTTTCACACAATTGAGGTACAAAGTGTACAAAGCGTTTTGTCCCTCTGCTGAACGGTTCTATCATAAACTAACTTTTATGTGTAGTTTCAGCCATATTTCACGTTACACTTTTAATGCCCTGAATGCTTTTAATTATATTTATAAATCGGTGTAAGGCTTTTAGCAATAGGGCACTTTGATCTCAAACTAACAGAAGATCAAGCTGTACACACAAGCTAAGTAGCCATGGCCCCACTTACCTCGCCATTCGGCTGCAAGAGCTGTGTCGACCTCGAGTTGGGTTGGAGCAGAGGATATCCACGCTGTATAAAATCCAAGAAGCTGAGAGACACTTGGATACTATCCTCTTCGGCCCCCCACAAGGCTCAGTCAACAGTGAGGAACTGGAGGCCACTGCTCCGTACTTGCCTGACGCCCCTGCTGCTCCGGCCACAGGGCCTTTTCGGCCCCGCAGCTCCACTCAGCCCGCTGCTACTGGTCCGTCCGCTGGCTTCATTCCAACGACTGCTGCTGCTGGTGCTCCGGCTGCTGGCTTCAGTCCACCGACTGCTGCTGCTGGTGCTCTGGCTGCTGGCTTCAGTCCACCGACTGCTGCTGCTGGTGCTCCGGCTGCTGGCTTCACTCCGCCGGCTGATACTGCTGCTGCTCCAGCCGCTGGCTCTACTCTTTCTGCTGTGGCCTGCGCTCCGGGTGCTGCGTCCGATCCTGCTCCAATGGATCCCTGGCTCCGGCTAGGGGCAAAGCCAAAAGCCCCAGTCAGTTCAACTCCATCACACCCGGAGCCCTGGGTTGCTGTCGGCAAGCGCGGAAAAAAGGGGAGGCTCTCCGCTCGCACTGCTGCAGCCTATGGCATCCAGTTGGAGAACCGATACGATATCCTCGACCCACATGACTTTCCCCCACTATCCAGGAACCGGCAGCCTCCTCCACCTCCCGGGTCCAGCGGATCTCCATCTCCCTCGGTCAACATACCTGGACGAGCCTCTCGCCCCACGCCCCGCCACTCAATGCCGAATTTCACTCCGGCTCCGCAGGGCCGTTACTCCGCCATCTCCCCCGTCCAGCCCCCGTACTCGGATACCTCACCGAGGGAGAAATCTACATCTTCGCCGCCATCAACCACCATCATCATTGGAGATTCCGTGGTGAGGAATGTGTGGATGAAGGGGGCACTCACGCTGTCTTTCCCAGGTGCCACCGTTACGGACATAACAGAAAAAATTCCAGACATCAGGAGATCTTATCCAGAGGCCGACAGAATCGTTATTCATGCAGGTACAAATGACATCTCCAAACAACAGTCCGAACTCCTGAAGCAGGACTTCATTCACCTTTTCAACGTGGTCAAACAGTTTCAGTCAGGAGTTTTTATCTCTGGCCCCACCCCCACCTGTGGCCGAGGAATCGGCAGTTTCAGCAGGCTGCTCAGCCTGAACACCTGGCTGTCCACTGCCTGTAGATACCACAAGATGGGCTTCATAAACAACTTTAATGCATTCTGGGAGAGGAGGCACCTTTTCGGGGCAGATGGACTGCACCTGAACAGATCCGGCAGCCGTCTGTTGTCCGCTAATCTGGCATACGGTATCAAGCACGCACACACATCGTCCACCTCTCCCTGCTACAAGCCCACACCTGCTGACCAGCCCATCAGTGATTGATGTCCCCCGGGTCCAAGTCACTATTATTTTAGTTCCACTTTTAACGGTGAGAGCTGCATTACAGGACTGGGACCCTCAGACTTCTCTAACAATTCATCTATCCCTGTCATTATTACCACCAGAGAACATTTAAAATACCACGACAAAGAAATATCCTCAGGCCCTAATCTCAATAACTTGGAATTTCTAATCATACGTGACCCCCCTGCTGTTCCTCCCCAAACATCGCAGAGGTCACTAAACATGGCACTTTTAAATGTGAGATCTCTTTCAAATAAGACCTTCCTTATAAATGACCTGATTTTAGAGAACAATCTTGATTGTATGTTTTTAACTGAAACGTGGCTCGGCACTGATGGACCTGCAACCCTCATTGAAGCCTCACCCCCACCAGTACGACTTTTCATATTCTATTAGAAATGGTAGAAGAGGAGGGGGGACAGCCACAATCCTTTTAGCAGCACATGGTTTTAAAAACATTTTATTTGGTGAATACATGTCTTTTGAATATCACTCTTTTCTTTTTAGCAGCCCTCCCACACTATGTCTGACAATATACAGACCACCCAAACGATGCACCTCTTTTATCACTGAATTCTCAGAACTCCTCTCAATTATCCACGCTAAATATAACAGGATTATTATTTTAGATGATCTTAATATACATGTGGACAATAAATCAGACTCTTTTAGTCTAGATTTTTTAAACCTAATTAACTGTATGAATTTCATGCAACATGTTACACAGCCCACCCACAACAGAGGACATGTATTAGACCTGGTCATAACCTATGGCCTGTCAGTACAGGTTTCCTCTGTTGTGGATGTAGGCCTATCAGATCATTTCTGTGTCTTTTTTAAAGTGAACAGTTTTAAGCAACAAGAAATTCCAGAACATACTGTAAGGAAACGCTATCTGACATCTGACGTGGCTGCAAGTTTTATTGATATTTTACGTGATATTCCTCCAGAGATTTTACCTTCTTCTTGTAATTTTATTGTTGATAATTTTAACAGTAAACTCAAGTCAGCACTGGACATAGTTGCACCAGTAAATCTTAGAAAGATTAAAACAAAATCAAAACCTATAATAATATAATAAAACTGAAGAGAAATTGCAGAATAGCTGAAAGAAAATGGCGGAAAAACAAACTAACAATTAATTTTCAAATGTTTCAGGAACAGCTGACTATCTACAACAAAGCAGTTAAAAATGCAAGAAGAGAACATTTTTCAAAATTAATCAGTAACAACCACAAAAATCCAAGAGTCCTTTTTTCAACCATTGACCATTTAATTAACCCTGTTTTTAACCGAAGTCTTGAACCAGACTTTTCATGTGAAGATCTTGCAGCCCACTTCAGAAGCAAAATAGATACTATTAGATCTAATATTTTACATTGTCAGTCTACACATTTTAATGTTTCAAAAAGTT
Source organism: Lutjanus erythropterus (assembly GCF_056507025.1). Taxonomy (NCBI): domain Eukaryota; kingdom Metazoa; phylum Chordata; class Actinopteri; order Lutjaniformes; family Lutjanidae; genus Lutjanus; species Lutjanus erythropterus. The sequence goes on from NW_028146632.1 coordinate 1,202,396, forward strand.
CACCCTTAAATGAGGAAACACTGGAGAGGTTTGTCCAGGTGGACGCTGAAATGCTTGAGAAAGTTATCTCCCAGTTAAGTTCAGCAACCTGCCTTTTAGACACCATTCCAACATCATTTTTTAAAGACGTTTATAGCTTTTTAAGAAACGATCTGCTGACCATCATAAATCATTCACTTCAGACTGGCGTTTTCCCCACTGCTTTTAAGACAGCAGTAGTTAAGCCACTCTTGAAGAGGAACAATTTGGACACATCACTACCAGAGAACTATCGACCTGTTTCCAATTTGCCATTTTTAAGTAAGATTTTAGAAAAACTTTTTTTTAACCAGTTAAATTATTTTATGACCTCGACAAACACTGCTGAAATATATCAATCTGGTTTTAGAAAATATCACAGCACAGAGACAGCATTAGTGAAAATTGTCAATGACATCAGGTCAAACATGGACACAAAAATGCCGTCTGTCTTAGTGCTTTTAGATCTGAGTGCAGCATTTGACACAGTATATCATACCATTCTTTTAAACAGACTCCATAATTTAATTGGCATCTCTGGCACTGTTTTTAACTGGTTCAAATCATATCTCACAGACAGGAAATTCTTTGTCAGCATGGGTGAACACACATCTAGTTTTTATCAAATGAAATGTGGTGTTCCCCAGGGGTCAATTATTATATTAATAATTGGGTGTGAATGCTGAAAGCATTCAAACCCTATGTTCTTCTACTACCAAAATTCTTTATTATTATTATTGGGTGTGAATGCTGAAAGCATTCAAACCCTATGTTCTTCTACTACCAAAATTCTTTATTATTATTATTGGGTGTGAATGCTGAAAGCATTCAAACCCTATGTTCTTCTACTACCAAAATTCTTTATTGGGTGTGAATGCTGAAAGCATTCAAACCCTATGTTCTTCTACTACCAAAATTCTTTATTGGGTGTGAATGCTGAAAGCATTCAAACCCTATGTTCTTCTACTACCAAAATTCTTTATTATTATTATTATTATTATTCTTCCGTAGCGTTTTTTGATCTTCAATAACTTCAACATACTTCAACCGATTCAAACCATTCAAACTTCAACTTATTCAGCTTCATGAGGACATTATCGGAAACTTTCAGATTTTTCATCGCATTCATATTTTCCGAAATATTCCACGTTAAAATTCCCATCCCTATTAAATCCCATTCAAAAAAAGCTTTGTAATGTATCTAGTTCCACAAACTTCAACCGATTCAAACCATTTCAAGTCACAACGTTCATCTGAATTTTTACCAGAGCCATATGACTTTTCTAAGCCGTAACCTTCATATTTTCCGAGATATTCCAGGTTTTTTCCAAACGGCTTTCCCATTGAAAATGAATTACGGAATCTTCAAAAATCTCAAAATTTCACCTTTTTTCAAATGGTAACTAGTGATTCATACTTTGAGCTAGAAACTCCATTCGAACTGGAAAATATTCAACATTTTCCTGACTTTCTAGGTTTGTTCCAACTTTTTAATCCCATTCAAACTTTAAAAATTATTCACTGTTTTCTGAAACTTGGTTACAATGGAAGTCAATGAGAAAATCCTTCAAACTCGCTCGACTTCACCCTGTCGCCATGAACTCATACATTCACGTAGAAACTCCAATCCAACTCTCAAACGCTTACAATCACGTGGACTTCAAGTGACTCATTCAGATTTTCAGTATCTCTTTTAGTTTTTCCACAGCAGCAGTTTAAAAAATATGAAATTTTCATCTCTTCTCAGACTTTATAATGGGTGTGTATTGCGTGCGGTCGTTAGAGCTAGAGTGGGTGATGTCATCGCTAGAGTGGAGAGCGGCTACAAAATCATCCAGAAATTTTCTCTTTAACTCGCCGCTACGGCCACACCGTTCGCTCTACATACACACATTTTACAGCATTTTGTAGGAAAAGCCGTGCCGGTCGCAGAGGTGTGACCGCCGAAGCCAACGGACAAACGGTTTGGGCTGAGCGGGGTCTGAAAGGGCGCCAAGTCGAACTGGCCGCCCCATTCGCTCCCATGTTAAGCGAGAGCCCAACATTTCTGGAAGAAAGCAGACGATCCCTGTTTTTTCCATCGCCCTACTGGCCTCATTTTTCACACTACAGAAATAAAATTTGCACCTTCACGTTCGGCATCTCGTCCTCTAGCTCACCGTATGCGGTTTTTAGCTCTAGCAATTACGGTTGTTTGTTAAACGGCTGGAGTTTGAGTGGTACGTTTTCTCAATTTTTGCCTTTGTTTGGAGTATTTGAAATTGAATGTCCGGTTGCTTGCAGGCGATTGGCTGATTTAATCAACAGCAGTTAGGCTGAAATTGACCAATCGCCTGTGTGTTACAGAACACTCAAATTTGAATACTGAGAGGACCTGAGTTCTTAAACCTCATGCAGAGACAATTACACCTGAAGCAGCTCAAGGTTTGAAATGACTAACAGTTTAAAAAGACTGTCTTATCTCTGTCTACCTGTCAGTGTCTCTCTGTCTGTTTAGAATTGAATGTCCTGTTGCTCACAGGCGATTGGCTGATTCAACCAACAGCAGTTAGGCTGAAATTGACCAATCGCCTGTGTGTTACAGAACATTCAAATTTGAATACTATGAGGACCTGAGTGAAAATCTCATGCAGAGACAATTGCACCTGAAGCAGTTCCAGGTTTGAAATGACTAACAGTTTAAAAAGACTGTTCGTCTGTCTCTGTCTCTCTATCTCTGTCTGCCTAGAATTGAATGTGCTGTTGCTCACAGGCAATTGGCTGATTTAACCAACAGCGGTTAGGTCCTCTCAGTATTCAAATTTGAACGTTCTGTAACACACAGGCGATTGGTCAATTTTGCCAGCCTGAGTTCTTAGCAGTTAAAACCTCATAGAGAGACAATTACACCTGAAGCAGGTCAAGGTGTTTGAAATTATCAGTTTAAAAAGTCTGTCTGTCTGTCTCTCTCTGTTGCTCTGCATGTCGGTCTGTGTCTCTCTGTCTGTCTGTGTCTTTCTGTGTCCCCCTTGGACATTTTAGACTGCAGTCTTTTTTAACTGTCAATAAATTCAAAGTTTCAGTTGCTTCATGTAAAATTGTTACCTTTCTTTCTTCAGATTTAGTTCTTTCAGCTTTCTAACAAACATTAAAATTTTCTACATAATTCTAACATTATTGGATTTTCATATCAGCTGTTCAGAGTGGCTTTGGCTTTTTAACTAATATTCATATTCAAATATTCTACATAATTCAAATATTCATTTATTGTCAGCGCAGCTATTCAGAGTGGTTTCAGTGTTTCAATAAAAATTCAAATATTATACTAAATTCAAATATTAATTTATTTTCATGCCACGTATTCAGTGTGGCGTGAGCCTTTTTTCAAACATTCAAACATTTCACATAATTCAAACCTTCCTATATCATTCAGTGAGCTATTCAGTGTGGCGTCAGCCTTTCTACATATGTTCAAACATTCAAATCATTCAAAACTTTCTTGTATTCAAGGCAGCATTGCAGTTTGGCTTCAGCTTGAGGCATTCACACCCGCAATTTCTTCAGAAATTGCTTTTCTAGTTATTATTGGGTGTGAATGCTGAAAGCATTCAAACCCTATGTTCTTCTACTACCAAAATTCTTTATTATTATTATTATTATTATTCTTCCGTAGCGTTTTTTGATCTTCAATAACTTCAACATACTTCAACCGATTCAAACCATTCAAACTTCAACTTATTCAGCTTCATGAGGACATTATCGGAAACTTTCAGATTTTTCATCGCATTCATATTTTCCGAAATATTCCACGTTAAAATTCCCATCCCTATTAAATCCCATTCAAAAAAAGCTTTGTAATGTATCTAGTTCCACAAACTTCAACCGATTCAAACCATTTCAAGTCACAACGTTCATCTGAATTTTTACCAGAGCCATATGACTTTTCTTAGCCGTAACCTTCATATTTTCCGAGATATTCCAGGTTTTTTCCAAACGGCATTCCCATTGAAAATGAATTACGGAATGTTCAGAAATCTCAAAATTTCACCTTTTTTCAAACGTTGACTACCGATTCATACTTTGAGCTAGAAACTCCATTCAAACTGGAAAATATTCAACATTTCGCTGACTTTTTATATTTGTTTCAACTTCTTAATCCCATTCAAACTTTAAAAATTATTCACTGTTTTCTGAAACTTGGTTATAATGGAAGTCAATGAGAAAATCCTTCAAAGTCGCTCGACTTCACCCTGTCGCCATGAATTCATACATTCACGTAGAAACTCCATTCCAACTCTCAAACGCTAACAATCACGTGGACTTTCGGTCACTAATTCCGATTTTCGATATCTCTTTTAGTTTTTCCACAGCAGCAGTTTAAAAAACATGAAATTTTCATCTCTTCTCAGACTTTATAATGGGTGTGTATTGCGTGCGGTCGTTAAAGCTAGAGTGGGTGATGTCATCGCTAGAGTGGAGAGGGGGTACAAAATCATCCAGAAATTTTCTCTTCAACTCGCCGCTACGGCCACACCGTTCGCTCTACATACACAAATTTTACAGCATTTTGTAGGAAAAGCCGTGCCGGTCGCAGAGGTGTGACCGCCGAAGCCAACGGACAAACGGTTTGGGCTGAGCGGGGTCCGAAAGGGCGCCAAGTCGAACCGGCTGCCCCATTCGCTCCCATGTTAAGCGAGAGCCCAACATTTCTGGAAGAAAGCAGACGATCCCTGTTTTTTCCATCGCCCTACCGGCCTCATTTTTCACACTACAGAAATAAAATTTGCACTATCACGTTCGCCATCTCGTCCTCTCGCTCACCGTATCCCGTTTTTAGCTCTAGCAATTATGGTTGTTTGTTAAACGGCTGGAGTTTGAGTGGTACGTTTTCTCAATTTTTGCGTTTGTTTGGAGTATTTGAAATTGAATGTGTGGTTGCTTGCAGGCGATTGGCTGATTCAACCAACAGCAGTTAGGCTGAAATTGACCAATCGCCTGTGTGTTACAGAACATTCAAATTTGAATACTGAGAGGACCTGAGTTCTTAAAACCTCATGCAGAGACAATTACACCTGAAGCATCTCAAGGTTTGAAATGACTAGCAGTTTAGAAAGACTGTTTATCTATCTCTGTCTGCCACTCTCCATACCTGTCTGTCTCTCTGTCTCTCTAGAATTGAATGTCCTGTTGCTTGCAGGCGATTGGCTGATTAAACCAACAGCAGTTAGGCTGAAATTGACCAATCGCCTGTGTGTTACAGAATATTCAAATTTGAATACTGTGAGGACCTGAGTGAAAACCTCATGCAGAGCACCTGAAGCAGTTCAAGGTTTGAAATGACTAACAGTTTAAAATGACTGTTGGTCTATCTCTGTCTCTCTATCTCTGTCTGCCTACAATTGAATGTGCTGTTGCTCACAGGCGATTGGTTGATTTAACCAACAGCAGTTAGGTCCTCTCAGTATTCAAATTTGAATGTTCTGTAACACACAGGCGATTGGTCAATTTCACCAGCCCGAGTTCTTAGCAGTTAAAACCTCATAGAGAGACAATTACACCTGAAGCAGGTCAAGGTGTTTGAAATTAACAGTTTCAAAAGTCTGTCTGTCTGTCTCTCTCTGTTGCTCTGCATGTCTGTCTGTGTCTCTCTGTCTGTCTGTGTCTTTCTGTGTCCACCTTGGACATTTTAGACTGCAGTCTTTTTTTAACTGTCAATAAATTCAAAGTTTCAGTTGCTTCATGTAAAATTATTACCCTTCTTTCTTCAGATTTAGTTCTTTCAGCTTTCTAACAAACATTCAAATTTTCTACATAATTCTAACATTATTGTATTTTCATGCTAGCTGTTCCATGTGGCGTGAGCCTTTCTTCAAACACTCAAACATTTCACATATTTCAAACTTTCTTATATCATTCAGGCAGTTATTCAGTGTGGCGTCAGCCTTTCTAACAAAATTTCAAATATTTTACTAAATTCAAATATTAATTTATTTTCATGGCAGCTATTCGGTGTGGCGTCAGCCTTTCAACAAACATTCAAACATTCAAATCTTTCAGACTTCATTTTATTCAAGGCAGCATTGCAGTTTAGCTTCAGCCTGAGGCATTCACACCTGCAATTTCTTCAGAAATTGCTTTTCTAGTTGGGTGTGAATGCTGAAAGCATTCAAACCCTATGTTCTTCTACTACCAAAATTCTTTATTATTATTATTATTATTATTCTTCCGTAGTGTTTTTTGATCTTCAATAACTTCAACATACTTCAACCGATTCAAACCATTCAAACTTCAACTTATTCAGCTTCATGAGGACATTATCGGAAACTTTCAGATTTTTCATCGCATTCATATTTTCCGAAATATTCCACGTTAAAATTCCCATCCCTATTAAATCCCATTCAAAAAAAGCTTTGTAATGTATCTAGTTCCACAAACTTCAACCGATTCAAACCATTTCAAGTCACAACGTTCATCTGAATTTTTACCAGAGCCATATGACTTTTCTAAGCCGTAACCTTCATATTTTCCGAGATATTCCAGGTTTTTTCCAAACGGCATTCCCATTGAAAATGAATTACGGAATGTTCAGAAATCTCAAAATTTCACCTTTTTTCAAACGTTGACTACCGATTCATACTTTGAGCTAGAAACTCCATTCAAACTGGAAAATATTCAACATTTCGCTGACTTTTTATATTTGTTTCAACTTCTTAATCCCATTCAAACTTTAAAAATTATTCACTGTTTTCTGAAACTTGGTTATAATGGAAGTCAATGAGAAAATCCTTCAAAGTCGCTCGACTTCACCCTGTCGCCATGGATTCATACATTCACATAGAAACTCCATTCCAACTCTCAAACGCTTACAATCATGTGGACTTTCGGTCACTAATTCAGATTTTCGATATCTCTTTTAGTTTTTCCACAGCAGCAGTTTAAAAAACATGAAATTTTCATCTCTTCTCAGACTTTACAATGGGTGTGTATTGCGTGCGGTCATTAAAGCTAGAGTGGGTGATGTCATCGCTAGAGTGGAGAGGGGGTACAAAATCATCCAGAAATTTTCTCTTCAACTCGCCGCTACGGCCACACCGTTCGCTCTACATACACAAATTTTACAGCATTTTGTAGGAAAAGCCGTGCCGGTCGCAGAGGTGTGACCGCCGAAGCCAACGGACAAAAGGTTTGGGCTGAGAGGGGTCTGAAAGGGCGCCAAGTCAAACCGGCTGCCCCATTTGCTCCCATGTTAAGCGAGAGCCCAACATTTCTGGAAGAAGCAGACGATCCCTGTTTTTTCCATCGCCCTACCGGCCTCATTTTTCACACTACAGAAATAAAATTTGCACTATCGCGTTCGCCATCTCGTCCTCTCGCTCACCGTATCCCGTTTTTAGCTCTAGCAATTATGGTTGTTTGTTAAACGGCTGGAGTTTGAGTGGTACGTTTTCTCAATTTTTGCGTTTGTTTGGAGTATTTGAAATTGAATGTGTGGTTGCTTGCAGGCGATTGGCTGATTCAACCAACAGCAGTTAGGCTGAAATTGACCAATCGCCTGTGTGTTACAGAACATTCAAATTAAAATACTGAGAGGACCTGAGTTCTTAAAACCTCATGCAGAGACAATTACACCTGAAGCATCTCAAGGTTTGAAATGACTAGCAGTTTAGAAAGACTGTTTATCTATCTCTGTCTGCCACTCTCCATACCTGTCTGTCTCTCTGTCTCTCTAGAATTGAATGTGCTGTTGCTTGCAGGCGATTGGCTGATTAAACCAACAGCAGTTAGGCTGAAATTGACCAATCGCCTGTGTGTTACAGAATATTCAAATTTGAATACTGTGAGGACCTGAGTGAAAACCTCATGCAGAGCACCTGAAGCAGTTCAAGGTTTGAAATGACTAACAGTTTAAAATGACTGTTGGTCTATCTCTGTCTCTCTATCTCTGTCTGCCTACAATTGAATGTGCTATTGCTCACAGGCGATTGGTTGATTTAACCAACAGCAGTTAGGTCCTCTCAGTATTCAAATTTGAATGTTCTGTAACACACAGGCGATTGGTCAATTTCACCAGCCCGAGTTCTTAGCAGTTAAAACCTCATAGAGAGACAATTACACCTGAAGCAGGTCAAGGTGTTTGAAATTAACAGTTTCAAAAGTCTGTCTGTCTGTCTCTCTCTGTTGCTCTGCATGTCTGTCTGTGTCTCTCTGTCTGTCTGTGTCTTTCTGTGTCCACCTTGGACATTTTAGACTGCAGTCTTTTTTTAACTGTCAATAAATTCAAAGTTTCAGTTGCTTCATGTAAAATTATTACCCTTCTTTCTTCAGATTTAGTTCTTTCAGCTTTCTAACAAACATTCAAATTTTCTACATAATTCTAACATTATTGTATTTTCATGCCAGCTGTTCCATGTGGCGTGAGCCTTTCTTCAAACACTCAAACATTTCACATATTTCAAACTTTCTTATATCATTCAGGCAGTTATTCAGTGTGGCGTCAGCCTTTCTAACAAAATTTCAAATATTTTACTAAATTCAAATATTAATTTATTTTCATGGCAGCTATTCAGTGTGGCGTGAGCCTTTCTTCAAACATTCAAACATTTCACATAATTCAAACCTTCTCATATCATTCAGGCAGCTATTCGGTGTGGCGTCAGCCTTTCAACAAACATTCAAACATTCAAATCTTTCAGACTTCATTTTATTCAAGGCAGCATTGCAGTTTAGCTTCAGCTTGAGGCATTCACACCCGCAATTTCTTCAGAAATTGCTTTTCTAGTTATTATTATTCTTCCGTAGCGTTTTTTGATCTTCAATAACTTCAACATACTTCAACCGATTCAAACCATTCAAACTTCAACTTATTCAGCTTCATGAGGACATTATCGGAAACTTTCAGATTTTTCATCGCATTCATATTTTCCGAAATATTCCACGTTAAAATTCCCATCCCTATTAAATCCCATTCAAAAAAAGCTTTGTAATGTATCTAGTTCCACAAACTTCAACCGATTCAAACCATTTCAAGTCACAACGTTCATCTGAATTTTTACCAGAGCCATATGACTTTTCTAAGCCGTAACCTTCATATTTTCCGAGATATTCCAGGTTTTTTCCAAACGGCTTTCCCATTGAAAATGAATTACGGAATCTTCAAAAATCTCAAAATTTCACCTTTTTTCAAATGGTAACTAGTGATTCATACTTTGAGCTAGAAACTCCATTCGAACTGGAAAATATTCAACATTTTCCTGACTTTCTAGGTTTGTTCCAACTTTTTAATCCCATTCAAACTTTAAAAATTATTCACTGTTTTCTGAAACTTGGTTATAATGGAAGTCAATGAGAAAATCCTTCAAACTCGCTCGACTTCACCCTGTCGCCATGAAGTCATACATTCACGTAGAAACTCCAATCCAACTCTCAAACGCTTACAATCACGTGGACTTTAAGTGACTCATTCAGATTTTCAATATCTCTTTTAGTTTTTCCACAGCAGCAGTTTAAAAAATATGAAATTTTCATCTCTTCTCAGACTTTATAATGGGTGTGTATTGCGTGCGGTCGTTAGAGCTAGAGTGGGTGATGTCATCGCTAGAGTGGAGAGCGGCTACAAAATCATCCAGAAATTTTCTCTTTAACTCGCCGCTACGGCCACACCGTTCGCTCTACATACACACATTTTACAGCATTTTGTAGGAAAAGCCGTGCCGGTCGCAGAGGTGTGACCGCCGAAGCCAAACGGACAAACGGTTTGGGCTGAGCGGGGTCTGAAAGGGCGCCAAGTCGAACCGGCTGCCCCATTCGCTCCCATGTTAAGCGAGAGCCCAACATTTCTGGAAGAAAGCAGACGATCCCTGTTTTTTCCATCGCCCTACTGGCCTCATTTTTCACACTACAGAAATAAAATTTGCACCTTCACGTTCGGCATCTCGTCCTCTAGCTCACCGTATGCGGTTTTTAGCTCTAGCAATTACGGTTGTTTGTTAAACGGCTGGAGTTTGAGTGGTACGTTTTCTCAATTTTTGCCTTTGTTTGGAGTATTTGAAATTGAATGTCCGGTTGCTTGCAGGCAATTGGCTGATTTAATCAACAGCAGTTAGGCTGAAATTGACCAATCGCCTGTGTGTTACAGAACATTCAAATTTGAATACTGAGAGGACCTGAGCTCTTAAACCTCATGCAGAGACAATTACACCTGAAGCAGCTCAAGGTTTGAAATGACTAACAGTTTAAAAAGACTGTCTTATCTCTGTCTACCTGTCAGTGTCTCTCTGTCTGTTTAGAATTGAATGTCCTGTTGCTCACAGGCGATTGGCTGATTCAACCAACAGCAGTTAGGCTGAAATTGACCAATCGCCTGTGTGTTACAGAACATTCAAATTTGAATACTATGAGGACCTGAGTGAAAATCTCATGCAGAGACAATTGCACCTGAAGCAGTTCCAGGTTTGAAATGACTAACAGTTTAAAAAGACTGTTCGTCTGTCTCTGTCTCTCTATCTCTGTCTGCCTAGAATTGAATGTGCTGTTGCTCACAGGCAATTGGCTGATTTAACCAACAGCGGTTAGGTCCTCTCAGTATTCAAATTTGAACGTTCTGTAACACACAGGCGATTGGTCAATTTTGCCAGCCTAAGTTCTTAGCAGTTAAAACCTCATAGAGAGACAATTACACCTGAAGCAGGTCAAGGTGTTTGAAATTATCAGTTTAAAAAGTCTGTCTGTCTGTCTCTCTCTGTTGCTCTGCATGTCGGTCTGTGTCTCTCTGTCTGTCTGTGTCTGTCTGTGTCCCCCTTGGACATTTTAGACTGCAGTCTTTTTTAACTGTCAATAAATTCAAAGTTTCAGTTGCTTCATGTAAAATTGTTACCTTTCTTTCTTCAGATTTAGTTCTTTCAGCTTTCTAACAAACATTAAAATTTTCTACATAATTCTAACATTATTGGATTTTCATATCAGCTGTTCAGAGTGGCTTTGGCTTTTTAACTAATATTCATATTCAAATATTCTACATAATTCAAATATTCATTTATTGTCAGCGCAGCTATTCAGAGTGGTTTCAGTGTTTCAATAAAAATTCAAATATTATACTAAATTCAAATATTAATTTATTTTCATGCCACGTATTCAGTGTGGCGTGAGCCTTTCTTCAAACATTCAAACATTTCACATAATTCAAACCTTCCTATATCATTCAGTGAGCTATTCAGTGTGGCGTCAGCCTTTCTACATATGTTCAAACATTCAAATGATTCAAAACTTTCTTGTATTCAAGGCAGCATTGCAGTTTGGCTTCAGCTTGAGGCATTCACACCCGCAATTTCTTCAGAAATTGCTTTTCTAGTTATTAATGATATTCTCTTAGCTATGATTGTAAAGCACTTTGTGCTACAATTCCTTTTGTATGAAAAGTGCTATACAAATAAAGTTATTATTATTATTAAGTAGCTCTTCAAAAACAAGTTTTTAATTCTACACTTAGGGCCCAACTGTGCAGGTTAAACTCATATATACTCTTGTATGGAGTGGTTATGCACCTCCTCACCCCTCTTTTGGGTGGTTTTAGTCGAAATTGAGCATTTTATAATGTTTTGAAAAATATGCTAATTAGCGTGCTAATCTGCTTATACATAGATACACATCTGGGTCCCATTTTTAGCATTACATATTCCTATCTATCCTTTGTCAGGAAACTCCAGATTTGCATCTACTTGAATACATTTCTTCTTCTTCTTCTTCATCTTCTTCTTTCAATCTTTCCTTTTCAGTTCTGAAAGACAAGAGAAAGAAAGAATGGAGAAGGTAAGTAAATACAAATTTGGGTCTGCTGTCTTCACATGATTTAAAGTAGGGTAGGCCTATTACGTTATTCAGATAAATAGGAAAACAGGATAAAATGGTAAAAGTTATTTATATGCCATGACACCATATTTAAAAGTACAGTCTACATCATGTCAATTTTTTTTTTTGCCCCTTTATAGTTGCGATTGTGTGGACTGTGTTTTAAGGAGTTTCGAAACCTGCCCCAGCACTTTAGGGTGTCACACCCCATACGCAATGAGGAAGAGCGCAAGCTGTTGCTCAAGTATGGGAGTGCACGGTAAGCCAAGTCAATTCTCAATTTTAATTGATATGGAAAATTTTGTATTTCTTTGGCTTTTCAATGACCTCACTTCCTCCCACAGAGTGGACAAACCACTAGATTGCCCCATGTGCGACAAAGGGAATTTTGCCAGGTTGGACAAGCACCTGGCTGACATCCATAGGATCCACGATCCTGTTGTAAGTTTGATGATTTCATTCAAATCACTTATGTTGTCTTACATCAGGCAAAAAAAATAATATATTATGGTATTTTGTGAGAATACTGTTGAATGTAACCAAGTAATATTTCGTAGGACCGCCAGGACGTCATCACTCAGGTGAAGCGGGCGTATTTTGTCCGCCAGCTTGCGGTCCTCAGGAGTTCTGACCCAGAGGTGCCGATGGTCTCCACCTTAGACATCGGGATTGATTTTCAATTAGGTGAGTATGACTACTAGTACTCCTACTTCTACTACTACTACTACTACTACTAGTACTCATGGACTTTGAAATTAATCTTCTGTAGATCCTGAGGGCTGTGAAAGTCTTCCACCTGAGTCTGAGGAGGCAAACAAAGAGGGAATCTCAAACCAAGAGGTGGATGTTGCAGAAACAGGGGTAAACACTTTGCATCAGGCAAGATGCATCTTCCACAATTGTATCTATGGGTGACATGTAAAATAGATACAAATCTGCAAGTCCATAGATGTAATTCTGTCAGTGGGAGAGGTGAAAATTTGACTGTGTAACCCTGACCCTAGTGTCTACAACCTATGGAAGGAAGACAGATAGACATTATTTTCTAGTCTTAGACTGCTCAAAGCACTTTTAAACTTTTTTCATGCATTTTTTTTTTTTTTGTTTCTGTTCTCTTGTTATTGTCAGGGGCTTGAGCATCTGGCAGTGGAGGAACAGCCCACTACATCATCACCTGTTCCTCTCCCACCTTCACCCAGGCCAGACATGACTTCAGCAGGTGCTTCGCTGGGGGCAACCGACTTGCCTGAGGACCAGCAATTGGCGGCGGAAAATGTCGATAGCTCTGGTTTTGGGTCCATGTCGGTTTCCTCCCTGAGCGTGGCTGGCAGTTCCTGTTCTGTATGCGCCACCCTGACTAAGGACATGGAAGGGCTTTTGAGTAGAATTGAGAAGCTCGAGAAGAAGGTCCAGCACATGTTTACTCCCCAGAAAAGACCTTTCCCCCACACTGGATCCGCGCAAAAGGGGGAACGAAACCTCAGCGACCTCAGGACCTCGCTGTATGGTATGTATGTTTTATGTGTATTAGCTGTGATATTGACATAGATTTGTCCATGACTGTTCTCATTCGTCCAGGTCATTGTAATCGATACAAGCTGAAACTGACACTCACTCGTTGTGCTGCAGGGAGAATACTGCTCGACTTTGAACATTACCGATGCAGCGGCCGGGCGAACCCCCGGGCTAAGGACAATGCCCGTCTCGCACGGAGCCATGTCCTGCGCTTTCTAAAGTTTATGATTGCCGCCGATCATTCAATGGACAGCAGTGACAACATGCTATTCTTGAATAACGTGACGAGGTTGCGATTGTAAGAACCGCTTCAGGAAGGAGAGCAAGTTGACGTCAGCTGACATCAGCAAACTTCTATGAAATGAAGCGTCTCCAGTCGAATGTCGGCTCCAAGCTGGTCGCCCATCGACAGCAGGTCCTGAGGAAAAAATCAGGTAATCGGAATTTCAGGAAAAGATTAAATTGAAAGCAAAACGACTTTTTGAAAAGTCTCATGTTTCGCCCTGCATCCAAGAAGCCGGTAAATGGAATGAATGCATTATGTAATGTTTAACACAATGACAGAGCTCTCAGAAAATGAGCTAATGACATAAGGTCGATTATTCAATTGTTTTTACAGAAAACCAGATGGCAGCTGAGGACCAGCTGCGGTTCCTCTCAAAGGCCAAGCACAAGATCCCTGAACTACTTGGTAAGTGGTACACATACTTTAATTTTTGTAGGTGTTTCCTGTGCAAAGTTACTGGGGAGGACACATATTCCCAGAATGTATCTATGCGTGATCAAAAAAAATAGATACAAATCTGGACTTCCATAGATGCGATTCTGGATGCCAGTTAACTCCTGACTTAAAGGAGATAGGGTGATGGGACCACGACCCAACCCCCCCCTGCCCCCCGTTTGTGGGGGTCCTGGATCCAACATAGCGTTCCAGATTTACCAGCATGTTCGAGAAATGTATCTATGCGTGATCCAAGAAATAGATATAGATCTGTACTTCCATAGATACGAGTCTGGAAGCTTTAAAATTTGATGGGGTCTGGTATCTGCAAGCCAGTGTATCCCATTCTGTCAGTGCGGGATACCAGAATACTTCACTAAATTGTCCTTTCCTTTCTTTTGTTTTTCAGATGACCTGTTCGTGAAGCCCAAAAATGATGAAATAAATCGAAAACTACTTGGCTACCTTTTGGGCTATTTTTCCATCATAAGTGGGCACCGATCGGTCGTTTTTACTAACATGACCAAACGTCAGGTCCAAAACGCTGAGGAGTTTGACAATCGGTCCAAATTCTGAATTCTTGTAAGTGTTTTTCCTAATGTATATTATTTGAGACCATGAAAATGTAATCTTTGACTAAAACTGACTGAAGTTCTGAAAATTGCTGAAGCTGGAGAAAAAAAAAATATTTTTAACTGTCTGTCATCTAGGTGGACGACCACAAGACCGTGAGATCCTTCGGACAGGCAACTCTGTCACTTTTAAAGAAGGAGTAGCACTGGCTGGTACTCCTTCACACAATCAGTGACAAGAGAAAGAATCGCGGTTCCAAGTATATCCTTGAGCACGTCGATGGAAGAAAAGTCGAGAAGCCCAATCGGCTTCTTGAACTCGCATGGGCAAGTGCAGGGTGCAGGCCACCTGTTTCATTCAACCAAATTAGAAGCAGTGCTGCCACATAGGTGAGTGAATCCACGACTTATCGAGTCTCTAGGATGTACGGTTCCAGAGTTATGGCCGATTTAATTCACCCATATAATATATGGTCATAGCATATGGTCACACGTACATGTTTTCTTTTCTGCAGGCCAACCATCATCTCAGTGTGGAGGAGAGAAAGGAAGTGGCTAAATCAATGTGCCACGACGTCAGCACGGCTGAACGTTTTTATGTCACTCTACCCGACAAGAGGGCGTCCCACCAGACCAGGGAGCTATGCATGAAGACCCTTCGCATGGAGGCAGAGGCAAAATCTGACAAACCTCCAGCACCACGAAAGAAAAAAAGGGTTAGATCCCCCTCTCCCTCCACCACCACCTCCGAGGACGGGCAGCCCATCCACTATGATGACACAAATTCAAGTGAGACTTCAATGTCCGAAACTGAACTGGAGGTGATGAAGAGGAGGCGATCGGACCATCGAGCCCAAAGGCCGCGCGGAAGCTGGCCTTTTCGAAGCCGGTTCCCATGAAAGAATTGGTCATAAAGCTGAAAAGGGTTGATCGGGAAGAACGACCGCCAGTCACCCCACCTCCATCACACGATCATGCCGGCTTGGCATTGGACCACGATCACGCCGGCTTGGCTGTGGACGACGATGCCGCCTGTGCATCGTACGCCCAACCCATCCTTCCATCAAACAGCAATGCCATGTTTTATGTGGTCCCGGACACAGCACTCTCCGTTCCGGGCCCATCGGCCGATCATTTTTGTTTTGTGTCAGACGCTCCGGCCTGTCTGGCACCTGAAGGCATCGATCTCACCGTCGCCACGGTCGTTGTGACGGAGAGCCAGCTCTCCGGCCCCACTTATTCCTAGGCATCCATGTCACCTTAGACATTTTGAAATGTTTGTGTTTTTTACTTGTTCTTGATGATTCTCTATACAACCATAATTATTCACTACCTCATGTGTGTGTTAAATACCTCTGTTATATTTTAAAATGTGTCAATTTGTTCATGTTCATTTTTGTGTGTTAAACAGAAAAGTCGTGCAATGTTCTCAACAAACCTGTGTTTTAGTAGTGTAGGATTTAGATGGTATTTTTTTAATGTGTGTATTTTATTCATGTTCATTTTTGTAGGTTCTTAAAAACAAAATTCGTGCAATGTTCTCAATAAACCTGTGTTTTAGTAGTGTAGGATTTAGATGGTATTTTTTTAATGTGTGTATTTTATTCATGTTCATTTTTTTAGGTTCTTAAAAACAAAATTTGTGCAATGTTCTTAATCAGTATTTTAGTAGTGTAAGGGTTAGATAATATGTTTATAATGTGTGAATTTATTAATGTTTATTTTTGTATGTGTGTCCTATTTGTTCACTACCTCTCTTTTATATTTGTTCATTTGAAAATTTATTGGTGTGTTTCTGTGTTCTTTTTTACAAAGTAAAAGACAAAATAGTTTCGTTCAACAAGTACTGTGTTTGTCCTCTCTTCAGCCTTCGCATCACACCAATTTATCAGAGAACACACATCAATAGAAATCAATAGAATCAATCAATGTAATTCTGGAAGCCATACAAGTCAATGGGAGTAGTGGAAATTTGACAGAGTAAAACCCTAAAGTTGGGCTAACTCGAATAACTCCTGATTTAGAGGAGATACAGTGATGGGACCACGACCAACCTCCCCATGTGTGGGGGTCCTGGATCCAACGGTGCCACCCCCGAGTCTCCACCACGTACGGTTCCAGAGTTACGGGCATGTTCGGGAAATGTATCTATGGGTGGTGCGTAAAATAGATACAAATCTGCACTTCCATAGATACGATTCTGGATGCCAGTTAACTCCTGACTTAAAGGAGATACAGTGACGGGACCGCGACCTACACCCCCATTTTTGGGGGTCCTGAATCCAACGGTACCACCGCCGAGTCTCTAGGACTCACCGTTCAAAAGTTGTTGCCAAACATGTGAGATAGAGACACGGGACCCTGACCTACCCCCCCATTTGTGGACCTTCTGGATCCAACGGTCCCACCCCCGAGCCTCTACCCCAAAGATATTGCACAGAGTTGGCATTAGGAACGAAATGTTAGGAATGAAATGTCAACGCCTCCTCGATACGTTGTTCCTTTAAGGAGATATGACCATTTATCTAATTTTGGAATCTGGAATCTGGAATCCGGAATCTGAAATCTGGAATAATACGCCACCTGTCTTATTTTCACGGTATTGCAACAAAAATTGACATCCTCCGATTTTGAAGGTAAATAGATGCCTGCGATCAGAAAAATCGTCCGATCGCAACGGTGATGTCCATAATTGAGTAGCACCTATATTTCAGTTTTTTCACTCGAGGTTAGGTGAGGTTCCTCAAATTCTATCGTCGAGCTGATCATTTCGTCCTTCTAGGACGAAGTTGGCCGGCCCTAATTTAAGACGTGTCCTGAATACATCCAGGTAGATGCTCAGGATTTTATAAATGATAAAAAATCAGGTAAGCTTGAATTAATTAAAGGGCATCATGCCAAGGCACCGAACACTTGTTTGTCCGAGCAGTTGTTGTTGGGGAAGGATGCGTGTGTCATGTTGTGTAAAAATGTAGACGTAAGCGATGGTCTGGTTAATGGTGTTTGTGGTACTGTCACGCACATAGTTAGTTCAGAGAGTAGTAAGTTTCCTCTCAAAGTCTTTGTTAAATTTGATGATGATCATGTTGGTGCACAGAGGAGAAAACGATCTGCAAGTGTTTCAGTAGATTTAGCTAGTTCAGCCGGTATTGATCCAGAAGAAGAAAAGGCCACAAACAAAGGTGGGTTGCGACGGCAGTTTCCTCTTAAATTAGCTTGGGCTTTAACCGTTCACAAAGTACAAGGTCTCACTGTAGATAAGGCTGTGGTGTCTTTGAAGAAGATTTTTGCACCTGGTCAGGCGTATGTGGCCTTAAGTCGTGTTAGAAGTTTGGCAGGGTTGATTATAGAGGATTTTGACGAGAAGACTTTGTACTGTAAAGATGGCATTAAGGATGCAATTGAAAACATGCCTCCCTTCTTGGTTGAAAATATTACAAGGCACAACATCAACACACATACCTTTAATGTGTTCTTGATGAATGTGCAAAATTTAAATCGACATCTAGCAGATTTGGTGGCGTGTACACAGCATTTGCAGCTTAACTGTATTGCTGTGACAGAAATGTGGCTGCCTGAAGTGCCCTCATTGGAAAATGTAAACATTAATGGTTATAGTTTTCAAAGTCAGCCACGGAGTTTATCATACAATAGTAATAACCCCAAATTGATTGAAATTCAAGGCCAACAACATGGTAGTGTTAGCATCTATAGTGCAAACAATTTGGAATGTAATGTTATCCGGCCACCAAATGTAAATATAGAAACATGGAATTTCTTATTAACTATTTACGCTAAAGTTATGGCAAATTCATGTCTTGTGGCAAGACATCAAAATTACATGCTATCCCACAGCCATGCCCTTCAAAAATAGCAAAATCTTTTCATAACTTTTGATCACACGCTTGTCTAGATGGTACACACCGGTTTTGACATCAATCAGAACATTTCTGTAGGAGGAGTTTGTTAAAATCCGACACGTGGAAAAAGCCAAAAATGGCCGCCAAATTCGAAATGGCTGACTTCCTGTTGGGTTTGGCCTATGCATCCAAGAGGCTTTTTTGTGCGTCTCTGTGTGATACATGTGCGTACCAATTTTCGTGCATTTCAGTGAAACTTGCTATGGGGGGGTGCTGCACTTTAAAGGGCGTGGCCAAGCCATACGGCCACGCCCGTTGATGAAACTCATATCAAATGTTCAGACCGGGACTGTATAGTATAGTGAAGTTAATGCTAATTTTTCATTTTTGGCGAAACATCGACTTCGCCGCTCCATCACGACAATGCAGTGACGTCATGGCACGATTTACATAATACACCATTACCAACATGTTAAAGACTTTTTGACCAGATTTGAGTTGGATATGGTCAACATGCTTGGTGCAGGACCTGAAAATGTAAAACATGTCATTTCCTGTTACCACCAGGGGGCGCTATGACAATCATGTAATATTGTTACATAAATGTGTTTAGGGCAGGACTATTATCCATCGTGTGAAGTTTGGTGCAGATCGGACCATTTATGCTAAAGTTATAACAATTTCATTTTTTTTGTCGAGATATCGAAATTCGCCCTTCCGCAGCGGGCGCGCCCTTCAACGTGTGGAATATTTTTTAATAACTTTTGATCACAAGGTAGTCAAGCTCGCAGAAACTGATTTTGAGGTCAATCCGATGAAACCTGTAGGAGGAGTTCGTTAAAATACAACACGTGGAAAATGGCCACCAAATTCAAAATGGCTGACTTCCTGTTGGGTTTGGCCTATGGGTCCAAGAGACTTTTTTGTGCGTCTGGGGGTGTTTTATGTGTGTACCGATTTTCGTGCACATCGGTGAAACAAGCTGCAGGGGCTGTTGTTTAAGGGGCGTGGCCTAGCCATTCTGCACCTCCCACCGCTGAGTACCATATCACACGTAAATTTCCACCATGACTGACGGGTATGCCAAATTTGGTGAGTTTTTGAATATGTTAAAGCCCTGAAATAAGCGATTTACTTTTGTCGTGATAATAATAATTCCTTCAGTTTCAATAGGGTCCTCGCATCAGTTCGGTGCTCGGGCCCTAATAAGAGGCCAAAGACTTCATGTCACTGATGATGAGCCTTGTTGATGTCTGAGTCGAGTCATGACTAAATTGTAAGTTGGTGTAGTCTACCTCCCAAGATGTAGGTGAACATCAGGATTAGGACTAGCTTTGTGGACAAAGACACCATTTATCCTCGTACACTGCATTTCTCTTTGTTGCTGCAAAGACACGTACCGTGTTGACACTGGTGGACGAGTGTTCCACATGTTCAGCAGGAACCAGCGGCTGACGGCTGCCGTTTGAGTCGTCACCTGTTGATGGTGTGGCCACAGGAGAAGTGGAAATCTGTGGTTTGGTAAAGGGATAGAATTGACACACACCCCTACCACAAACAGCATGGAGACACAAATTATTTAAGCCCCATTAATCAGTTTTGCATAGTAGGATGTTGGATGTCTAGTGAATAAGATTTTTGTAAGATGAATGCATACTTTAAGGACCAAACATCACAAGAAGAAAAATAATTATTTACAGACATCTGTTGCATGTCCTTCTACATTGTAAATAAGAAGATGGATAACCACTTATCATACCTGTTTGCGCCAAGGCCAGTCCGATTCACCATAATTGTAGGTAACCTCTTCCCCTGGCACAATGTCTCTGATTGCAAAGAGACAGAGGTGCGGCGTCCCGTCCACTTGAATTGGCCGCATTTTGCAGTTTGGGGTTTTGTGCTCATCATTTACTAGTCTCCCAAGTGACTGGTCCTTCAGAGATGCATCAAGACTATTTAGGAAACAATGGCATTAATGCACAACAAAAACATTCCCTATTTCCTGTTGTAGTGTTGAATAGTGTCATTCTAAATTAAGTATCAAAAATACCAACATATCAAAATACCTATGGATTGACTGTGATATTTTTAATGTGCTTAAGGTATCAACTGTCCAGCTGTAATAATTAGTAATATGTACTACTGGACCAAGTGTTGGTAGTGGCAGATACTCAATGTTAAATTACTTAGATCATGATCAGGGACAGACGACCCTAACTGGGACTTTCTAAACATCAATGAACTCTAATTACAAACTGCAGCTGCAAAAATGGCATATTCAGCCTTACTTACCACCAAGATTTCCCTTTCCATTGAAAATCAAAGAGATATAGGTAAATAAAAAACAAGTAGGCTATGTTAATGATATGCTTGTATCAACTAGGCCAGTAGAATCCATCTCTTACACTAAAGTTCATATTTTAGCAAAACTTATACATGTAGGAAAAGAATACAAGGCAGATAAAGACTGACCTTTGTAAGAGTTCACAAACACCTGTGTAAGACCGGCCTTGTCAGTTTTAAGTCTTATGTGCTTTTCTGCATCATGTTGTGGTGTCATCCGCACCCTCCTTCTGGAAGGATTCTTTAAACTGCAGTCGCCATCAGCCATCATTATCTGTTCACAAAATGTTCAGAAACACTTTTATGTGTCACATTTACCGCCCAATTAATGTGATATTCCAACAATTACTACTACTACTACTATCTAATTTTATTGATGGGCTACATCAAACTCAGAATCATGGACAAACTAACTTTAACTATTCAAATGGGAAACATACGGTACATAGTTGTCAAGATTTGCACAGTATTAGTACTAGGATCTAAACATTCAAATGTTTAAAACATGCATAACAAATCCATAAAATGCCCCCATACTGCTCATCTCAAGTAAACCAAGTGCTTGAGCTTTGCTGACTTGTATAATCAGAACAGACATGTCCCACATCCTGACAGCAGCTGGAATATATTGTCCCGTTCTATTTAATGGGAGACTGAAAATTCCACGACTTTCTGTTCTGATGATACAAGTCAGCGATCCTGAAATGTGTGTTTCTCTTCTATAATACACATTCTACATCGTGGAGGCCACATCTTTACACATACGGCTTCCTTCACCTTTCAAACGGGACAAAGCTCCACGAGAGAAGCAGATCCGTGGAGCTGTGCGCCACGGACGTACACGTAAAACAAGCGCGTCACACCGAATACGCGCTGCTACGGCGTCGCTTTGGGTTGTAAGCGTGCATGACATGTGTCTACATTTAAAGTAATGGGTTCATACGTGCAAAAGACACTACATCTCCAGGCGTGGAGAACCCTGTAAACTCGCAGACATTTTTTACCGCAACACTTGCGGCAACAGTTACAGAGTAGCGTAATTCCGCGGGAAAACCGCGGGCCTGGCAACCATTAGGATGCTACACATTTGAAGAAATTCAGCTAACTCTAGCTAGCAAGGCAGAGGGCTAATTAAGCTATCCAGATGAGGAATAATTAATGTTTTTGGCTGGCAAATATTATGTATAACTCGTTAAATTTCATGTGATTATGTTCTACAAAGGCGCTACTGGTCTACAGTCACTTAAGCCAAACATAACGTAGTTAGTTACCTGTCATTGTGGTGTTGACTCCGCGAGATGACGCGTGCCGCACCGTTTGGATCAAACCAAGTATGAGCGGCGGCGAGGGGTGATTCTGAGATGCTATAGCCTATATGATAGTAGTAGAAGATATATCGACTTATCGAAATATTATTTATCCTAACTATTTATTAAAAACACGTTAGTTAAAAACCTGTCGTTGTGGTGTTGACTCTGTCCATACTGCTGCAGTGGTGAAACTAGGAGACTCGGCTTGCTGCACCGTTTGGATCAAACCAAGTATGGGCGGGGGGGGTGAGGTATGCTGTAGGCAACATACCAGTAGTAGAAGATATATTGACTTGAAATCTTATTTGTCACAACTGTTTATTAAATAACAGAGGGTAACGCAAAAAGACAGCCCACATTTTTAAGTGCACCTCTGATTCACTTTCCATGTATGATCCATGGACTTCCGGGACAGTTTCTGTACAGTGTAACTCCCTGTCACTGACCATGTATTTTCCGGAGATTTACAGTATAACTTACGGTCACTTACCATATATGGTAATACCAGGACTAGTCCTGTGTAATTTCCCAAAACTTAACCTGTACTTTCCTTATATGAATCAGTAAGTATATGAATTAATTGTGATAAAAACAAATGCTTCTGCTTCACTCACATTTCAGTGATTTATTATGTTAATGTTTAATTGTATGATTTTGAATGAGAATAAGAAATAGGTCTGAAAATTGGCTCATAACAGGCAGGCTGGAGTCTACCTCTCTCAAGTGCACATCTGGAAGTCTGGAACAATACAGTAATGTAATCTTTGTAATGTGTGTGACTAAAGGAAGGGATGGCTTTGAGAGTACCACAGAGGCCACTGCTGGGGGAGCCATCTCTGTCAACATGGGAATCAAACCTACAAGCTTAAGGTCAAGACAGAGCTAATCATATAGACACATGATCATCTTTCTCAGCACAACTGAACTCAGCATGAGAGGTGATGAATTTTTGTGATGAGTAAAGTAGGGATGTAACAATATCAAAATCTCATGATAAGACCTCAATAACAAGTTCCCTGTACAATATTTATTGCGGTATTGCAAGGCATATCACCTCCTAGCACAATGTAAGCTGGACTAATAACTCTTTTCCCGGCCCACAAAGAGGACAGAAGAGATGGTAGAGAGTGCCTTCTTGACTATGCACAGAACATACATCACATCTACCTCATCTGTTATATCCCTCATGCACAGTCATGGTCTGGGAATCATGGTTATGGCCTTAATGTCCTGGACTCTTAGTTTTTTTGATTTTTGATCTTGTTTGTCCTGTGTTTTTCCCCATCCTGTGTTTCCTGTGCTCCTCTCCAGCCTGCCATTTCCCTCCACACCTGCCCAGCATCAGCCTCGTTAGCACTGCCCTGCTCCCTTTCCCCCCTACGCTTTCTCTCCACAATGCCTGCTAGTTTTGGGTCTGCTAGCCACCAACTAGTCTTCCAGCCTGCTAGCTCTTGGCCTGCTAGTCGCCAGCCTGTCTCTACTGAGCTGAAGCGATCTCCTGTCCCTGCTGTGCTTTGCTGCGGCAATAACGACCCTCAAACACCATTTGTTTGTTTACCACCAAAGAAGAAGAAAATGAATGAAAGGAACTATGTAAATATTCATTTTGGCTACTTTTGCAGTGGTAACATGTCAGAGCAAACAATTGTAAACAAAGTGTAAGTAGAAATATAGGTAACTCATTGGTCACAAAGAAAAAAGTTGTCTAGAGAGAGAGAGTATGATTAGAGTATTGAATTTTCACCCCCTTTTCAGAGTGGGCTGTTATCTGGCCAGGCTTCTTTTGTGTCTTTTTTGGCGGCTACGTCAACACACTCACATCATTACATGGCAGCCATTCTGGCCCTGTGGCCAGTCCATCACTGATTGCAGGTATTTTTTATTATTTGTAAGAGGGAATATAGCACTACACCAACAACTTGTTGTCAACCCATGATTGTCTGGACTTATGAGTATTTTAGGGCAAGTGTGTACAATTGATCTCTTCCACTGGAAGCCACATGGACAAAGGAGGGAAAGTGGATGGGGGGATCCACTTTCCCTCCTTTGTCCATGTGGCTTCCATGGGTGCTTTCAGACAGATACAGCTCTGGTTCTGGCTCTGGTTCTGGTTCTGTTCTGGAGTATCTGAACCTTGGTGCTTTCTGGTGAACCAGCCTGCGTTCACACCAGTTTGAGCAAAACCTAAGTGGGCGTATGTTAGTCTGCATTACTCAGGTACAAGTAAACACAACAGTGGCAACATTTTTGCTTTTATGCTGTCTCCGTAAACCTCCTTCAGTTTATTAATTATTTGGTCTGGTGTTGAGTGAACCCAGCCTTGGCCATCCCTTACTTAAGTTTAAAGATAAGAATTACTTTACTTTATTAAGCCCCAAGGGGAAATTTATACAGCTCACACACACACAATATCTGAATAAAGTCACGTTTGGGGACAGTGGCCATTTTTAGACAGAAATGCATGTTGGTGCTTGTAGAATATGATTATAATGAAAACTAGCTAGCCACCAGCCAGTCTCCCAGCCTGCTAGCCGCCAGCCAGTCTCCCAGCCTGCTAGCTCTGGGTCTGCTAGCTGCCAGCTAGTCTCTCATCCTGCTAGCTTTGGATCTGCTAGCCGCCAGCCAGTCTCCTAGCCTGCTAGCTTTGGGTCTGCTAGCTGCCATCCAGTCTCCCAGCCTGCTAGCTTTGAGTCTGCTAGCCGCCAGCCAGTTTCTCAGCCTGCTAGCTATAGGTCTGCTCACTACCAGCCAATTTTCCAGCCTGCTGGCTTTGGGTCTGCTAGCTATCAGCCAGTCTCCCAGCCTGCTAGCTTTGGGTCTGCTAACCGCCAGCCAGTCTCCCACCCTGCCTAGCTCTGGGTCTGCTAGCTAGGCAAGGCAAGGCAAGGCAATTTTATTTGTATAGCCCGTTTTTACAAACAGTTTGTTTCAAAGGGCTTTACACAGCATTATGACAACATCCTCTGACCTCTGACCCTCACATCGACTGAGGAAAAACTCACAAGAAAACCCTTTAACAGAAAAAAAAAATGGAGAAACCTCAAGGTGAGCAACAGAGGAGGGATCCCTCACCCAGGACGGGCAGACGTGCAACAGATGTTGTATACAGACAAAGAAAACAATTTACAACATGAAATACGGAAATCATGGAAATGGAATCAGTCAGTTAACAAAATGATGAAGGCAGGGCAGGGCAGGGCAGGGCAGGGAGGGAAGGCCAGCTTAATGGGACTACTGGACGGCAGACAGGGTCATGAGCAGGGAGTGCAGACTGGTTTAACAGCAGGAGAAAATAGGTGATGGAGGCGGCGGTTGGTTGGTTGATGCAGGGGGATGGAGCTCTGAAGAGATCTGTGGAAATACAGAGAGAGTGCGAGACACCAAGGCCAGACTACAGTGCAAGTGCAACAAATAATGGCAGTTCAAAATGTGAGGGGAGAGGAGAGGAAGGAGAGGAAGGATAGGGCTCCATGTAACCTGATGTGTCCCCCAGCAGTTTAAGCCTATAGCAGTGTAGCTATAAAATGGATCAGGACTACCTGAGCCAGCCCTAACTAAAAGCTCTGTCATAGAGGAAGGTCTTAAGCCTAGACTTAAATGTAGAAAGAGTGTCTGCCTCTCTGACCCATGGAGAGAGCTGGTTCCATAATAGAGGAGCCCGGTAACTGAAGGCTCTACCTCCCAGTCTGTTTTTAGAGATACTGGGGGTCACTAACAGACCTGCATTCTGGGAGCGAAGTGCTCTGGTAGGACAGTATGGAATAATGAGGTCTTTCAGATAAGTTGGAGCTTTGTCATTAAGAGCCTTGTCAGTAAGTAGAAGGATCTTGAAGTCTATTCTATATCCTACAGGAAGCCAATGGAGAGAAGCTAGAATGGGAGAGATGTGCTCTCTCTTATTAACTCTTGTCAATACCCTCGCTGCAGCGTTCTGGACCAGCTGGAGACTCTTCAGAGAGGTTTTTGGACATCCTGACAAGAGAGAATTACAGTAGTCCAGCCTAGAAGTAATAATGCTTGGACCAGTTTCTCAGCATCACTCTGAGAGAGGATATTTCTGATCTTAGCCATATTGCACAGGTGAAAAAAGGCAGTCCTAGTCACATGCTTTATGTGAGAACTGAAGGAAAGATCCTGGTCAAAAATGACTCCAAGGTTCCTCGCGGTTGGTTCAGGGTGATGCCATCCAGAGTAGCAATCTGATTGGAGAATGTGTCCCTGAGATGCTTAGGTCCAATCACAATAACCTCTGTTTTGTCAGAGTTCAGTAGTAGGAAGTTAGAAGACATCCAGGATTTGATGTCGATTTGATGGCTCTGCGTGCTGGTCTGAACTCTAGGTGATTGTAGGTGATTGCGGCGGCTAGGCTAGCTGGCTCCGCAGTAGCTAAGGGGGCCTGAGACGCTACAAGGCTAGCTTTCATGGTGCGGAGCCGGGACTCTAGCTCACTAAGCCTCGCCTCCAGGACTGCAAACAGACTACACTTGTTACATGTACCATTATCATTAAAGGAGGCTGAGGAATAACTAAACATCAGGCACACGGAGCAGGAGAGAGAAGGAGAAGTGGAGGGAGAAGCAGAGGGAGAGAGAGAAACCATAGCTATGCTAGATAAGTTTGGGTTTCTAGGACAGGTACGTTGAGTGGAGCAGTAAAGATAGGGTCCTGTGATAGACCTGAGTGATAAAGACTTGTGTAATGAACTAAGCGTAGTGTGCAGTGGTGCTTAAAGTGATGAAGTTAGCAGAAAGCTAGACGAAGGTTTGAGGGAGAGAGTCTAACTCAACAGGCACAACACAACCAGAAATGACGTAATGATGTAATATGCTCACCATAGCAGGAAGGCGGGAGGGTTCAGGGTAGCTACCAGCCAGCCTGCTAGGTGTGGGTCTGGTAGCTACCAGCTACTCTCCCAGCCTGCTAGCTTTGGGTCTGCTAGCCGCCAGCCAGTCTCCTAGCCTGCTAGCTTTGGGTCTGCTAGCTGCCATCCATTCTCCCAGCCTGCTAGCTTTGAGTCTGCTAGCCGCCAGCCAGTTTCTCAGCCTGCTAGCTACAGGTCTGCTCACTACCAGCCAATTTCCCAGCCTGCTGGCTTTGGGTCTGCTAGCTATCAGCCAGTCTCCCAGCCTGCTAGCTTTGGGTCTGCTAACCGCCAGCCAGTCTCCCACCCTGCTAGCTCTGGGTCTGCTAGCTACCAGCCAACCTGCTAGGTGTGGGTCTGGTAGCTACCAGCTACTCTCCCAGCCTGCTAGCTTTGGGTCTGTCTCCCAGACTGTCTGTCTCCCAGTGGGTCTGCTAGCCACCAGCTAGTTTCTCAGCCTGTTACTTTTGGGTCTGCTAGCCACCGGCTAGTCTTCCATCCTGTTAGCTCTTGGCTTGCTAGCCTAGACTGCTAAACAATAAAGCTTTCTATTCTATTCAGTTCTATTCTATTCTAACAGGTGAGTGATATTCCACAAGGAGAAGAAACACACTTTTATCAGAAAGTTTATAGTGAAAACGGGGACATGTGCTTGATGTAGTTCTATACACATCCACTAGGGGCAGTGTTCAGGATTATACACAGATTGAGTGGGGGGGGGGGGGCGGGGGCTCACACACTCACACACAGTATCTGTATAAAGTCACTTTGGGGGACAGCAGCCATTTTTAGACAGAAATGCATGAGGGAGCTTGTAGAATATGATTATAATGAATACTAAATGGGGACGGTGAATTTTGTCCCCAATTGAAAAGCTGTCCCCAATCAACTGGTGTGTATTCTGAAAAATGTCCCAAATTTTGGCCTAAGTAAACACACACACACACACACACACACACACACACAAGTGAACACATCAGAATGATAGGTGGCTGTGATGTCATCAAAGGGAATGTGATGACGTCACAGACCCTGTGCTTTGATCTAGCATGGGCTCTGCGATGCCATCAGTGTTAGGTTATAATCCCAGCACCATCCCAGCCAACATATAACCATAGCACCATGTCATTATCTTACCTCCACTGGTTTTCGGGGGATAACTTTTGAAAGGATGGTGGTAGAGACTTGAAACCAAGCTCTGCACCCCCATTTTTGGACATTCCGGATCCAACAGTGCCACCCTCGAGTCTCTACGAGGTCGGTAAGTTGGTCAACCAGAACCTTGAGGACTCTGGTGCATACCTCGACTGGTTTCGGGGGTTAACTTTTGAAGGGATGGTGGTAGAGACTTGAAAGCAAGCTCTGCACCCCCATTTTTGAGCATTCCAGGTCCAACGGTGCCACCATCGAGTCTCTACAAGGTTGGGAAGTGGGTCAACTAGAACCTCGAGGACTCTGGTGCATAACTCGATGGGTTTTTGTGGAATAACTTTTGAAGTGAATGTGGTACAGACTTGCAAGCAGGCTCTGCTCCCCCATAACTTTGTCTGTACACACACACCCACACACACACTCACCCACCCACACACACACACACACACACACACACACACACACACACACAAAAGTGAACACATCAGAATGTTAGGTGGCTGTGATGTCATCAAAGGGAATGTGATGACGTCACAGACCCTGTGCTTTGATCTAGCATGGGCTCTGTGATGACATCAGTGTTAGGTTATAATCCTAGCACCATGTCATTATCATACCTCCACTGGTTTTCGGGGGATAACTTTTGAAAGGATGGTGGTAGAGACTTGAAACCAAGCACCAGCTTTTCAAAAAGCACAAAGGAAAGATATTTTGTGAAAAAGTTTGGTACCATTTGAGCGAGGACCTATTCATGATGGCGTTTCTGGTCAGACAAGTTTAATTAATTTGTGTTTTTTGCTTGTAGTTGTTTGCTCACATTTTATATTTTACTATGGACATTGGACACACTTTATCATTGTGGGCGTTTTAAAAAGAATTGTACAGGTTTAGATTTATAAATCACAGAACACCTAAAATTATTGCTGTATCCCTCCATCACTTATGTAAAAAAGAAAAAAAAACAGTTTTAGTTAAACTGCACAAATATTGCTCTGCTGCAGTGTGATACACATTCATATCATACCTGTTATGTGCCACTGTGTTCTCCTCTGCTCAGGTTCTGCCCCCCCCCCCCTTGCAAGATGCAGGGATTGGCAGCAAGAGCAGTCACTCTGCGATCAATTTGTTAACTTAAATTTGCACTTAATTTGTTAATAAAAGAACCTTTGTTTACACATTTGTCTCTCTTTTCCCCAATTCCTTTTTCACCCAGGTACATTTATCAGTCATAACATTACCATTTCCAACAAAGCTGCAAAAAATGCCAATGTCAGTTGCCAAGACTCAATTTATTTAAACAGACCCAACATTACTGTTGCTTGGAACATTTGCTTCAGTGTTCACCTTAATTTGACTGTAAATGTAAACAAAACAAAAAGCACTTTACTGCATCCACTTCAACTTGTAATGTAACATCAGTAGCAGTTACTGCCTTAACCATACATTAATATGGTTTCACTAAAGTTGCCTGTATGTCTTTCCTTATTCACCTGATTCAATACCACAACATGAACATAATGGAAAAATCATCAACAATAATGGAAAGTAAAGTGCTTAGTTACATCCTACCACTGCAAATCTGCATCAGAAAACTAATGTCTTAATCTGGCAACTGTCTCGAACATTAAAACTCTGAACAATAAAGTTGTAATACAAGTTAAATTTTCAATAAAGTTTACGTTTCGCGGCTCTTCGGTTTGCAGTAACAACTGCATTGTACACAAAGTTCTTGACATCTCTCCACGATCTGTCACTCAGGACTGCTTCCGCGTTGATTGCCCGCATGCACTCTTCTTTCCAGGGAACTCTGCGCTCCTCCAGAAATCTTGCCAGGTGTTTGTGTACAGCTTCTTTCTCTTTTTCACTCCATGGTCTCCGTACCACTACTTTAGGTACAAATGACAAAGACAACAATGTAAATTTTGTAATGTTCAATAAATGGATCACACTATATACTCTTTTCTACAACAGTAATTAGTAAAGTTGGTTAGTTAAATCTCAGATACAATGGATATTAAAAATGTTATTGTTTTCAAGTGCCAATATTAAAGTCTGACAACCAAGACCTCATTAACAGCTAACTCTTAGATTTCTTATGGAAAAAGTGTAAGCTTTAAGCTGAACATTAAAAAATAGTTCTTGCCAATGTGCATCACCAAGGAATAATTAAGTGTCACTAAAAAGACACTGACTTGTCATGAAGCCAGTTTGCTTCATTCACAGTCATCTTGATCCGTTAAATTCTGTTTAGCTGTTCACTACTGTTGATATCTCCCTTTGTCTTCAGTGTGTTCTTTTTGTGACCACTGCCAATCACCTGATCCTCGACCCACCTGAGCTACTACTAGTAAAAAATACTCAAATTACTGTAATTAAGTAGTTTTTGGGGTACTTGTACTTTTCTGAGTAGATTTTCCAAGTCTGTACTTTTACTTGTACTTAAGTATTCATTTCACCATGTAATCTAATTAGTACTTAACCATGATTTTGATATTGATTGATATCTTTTGGCTAGTGGACCCATATGCTGAATAAGGAAAGTTAAATTTTGAGAAAAAAAGTGACAAAAAAGTGTCATGTATCTTTTAAATTATTGATGATTAATCAGTTAGCATTTTCAACTATTGTTTCAGGAAAATGCACAAAATTTGCAACCCTAATTTGGAGATGGTTGGTTTGGTTAAAGGTCACTAATACTCTGATAAGTTTTTGGGACAAATACTTTGTACTTTTACTTGTAATTGAGTTATATTTTAGCAGTGTAACAATACTTGCACTTGAGTACAGATTTTAAGTACTCTTTCCACCTCTAGGCACAGAACAATATAAATATTTTATGTTGCATTTCCCTGTCCCACATAATAGCCATTACCAATATTATTCTGATAACCAAAATATTCTTAAAACTTAAAAATATTTGTTTAATAATTAAAGTGATTCCAGTAGGTTGGTGACATTTTAGTTATTTTAATTGCGTCAAAAAAAAAACAAAAAACAAAAAAAAAACACACAAAGTACGTTAAATCAGTAATCAATAAACATAAGGTCTTCCTGCACTAATAAAGGATCAATAAATGGTGGTAACTTAATCTCCCTGTTGTTCTTTAGTTTGAATCTATTTACACACATCTAATTGACTTTTTTTTTGTGCAGCTGAGTCTTCAGTTGTCATGGTGATAAAACAGACAAAACACAAATTGGGAAACTATACAGAACCATATGTCAGCGAGCTAGACTGCTTTTTACAGTTATTAATGCGAAGAGATTTAAGATTTTCTTGACTCATGATTGCCCCAAAATAAAAATTAAACAAAATCAAATTGTTTTTATTGTGATCTGGGATTAATACTTATCATCCCATCTCTCTCCAGAATACATCTACAGTACTGCTCCAGCAGCCTTACTCTTTTGCCAAATTTTCTATTGTGTTTACTAGCACAGCATTTTAGTCGTGTTCCCTGTAGGCCTTGTGATTTTGAACTAGTCCATTGAATATATATCATCTCATTCTGTCACAGTCTACATTCAACACTATTTCCATTTTCCGTTTTACAAGCTGTCAAGTGCCAGACTTTGCTGATATAAACATCCGGGGTTGCCTAGACGATTAGGGCATACGTGCTGGGCGAGAGCTGCTGCTGTCTGATGGTGCCGCAGCCCTGACTAGCCGCGGGCAGCTGCATAAAATCTTAGAGGCAACAGATAACTGACATCATGCATGCATGAAATATTGATAAATAGTAGGGCTGTCAGTTTAACGCATTAATTAGATTAATTAATTATGCTGCAAATTAATGCGCTATAAAAATTAACGCAATTAATCATGAGTGGCAAGTCAATGCGCAAGCATTTTAAATTTGGCCCATTGAGTTCGGCACGTGTGTGATCCGCGGACAACATGTGAGCATCATAGTTTTACTGTCACTGTTACTTTTGTATAAGTTATAATACCTGAAATCTCAATGCAGAGTTGCAGACAGGACAGATGCTGCTGTATGCAGCGCATCTCTGTGAAGAGCGACTGATTTAAAAGCCGTCAAAATCCAGACCATAACTTTTTTCATTGATGTAACTCTGCTATCACCATAGAAACAGATCATCAAACTGTGATGTTGATTGAAACTTTGGTGATATCAGCTGTCTTAACTTGTACACAGCTCCTCTCTGCTCACCGCTGCAGCTCTGTCTCACCCCGTCTGTCACACAGTGTGTCTGCTGATTGATCGTGACTTCTAACCAATCAGATGTGCTGCTGTAGGCGGGACATTGAGCCAGACTACAGAGCGTAGTTGTGTATTATACTGTACAGTGTATAATGATCTAATATATGTATAGTATATACATAGTACAGCACTGTATAAGTTTGAAGTTTTTAATATTATTACCATTATCATTACTATTATCATTATTATTACATTACATAACTATGGTGATAATTAGACAGACAAAGATCAAAGACAAGTGCATTTTTAAAATAATTTAACCCTAATCCCACCACTTTTTTCTGTCATAGTCTGCCTTTCCCTTCATTCCTCATGTGTCAGCTGTTTCCCCCTCCCCTTTGTTTCTTGTGGTTCCTTGTTTGTCTCTCTCTGTGTCTGTGTGTCTGGGCGTGGCTCATCAGCTCTGCTGCAATCAACTCCTGCTACCAATCTGCCTGCTCACCTGAGAACCATCCAGCAATCAACCCCAGCAATACAAATACTCCGGCTCTGCATCCAGTCTCTGCCAGATCGTTCAGTTTGCCTCGTGGTACTATTTTGGCCTACCTATTACTGATTGCCTTTTTCCTCTTGTGGATTTTGTCTTAAGACTTGTTTGTTTTTGCTTCAGCTCGACACTCACGGGGAACCCATTCGCCTGCCACTTCAGCCTGCCATCTGTCTCCAGCCTTGCCCTGCCTGCCTGCCTCTGATCCATTCACTGGTACTCGCTCGCCTGCCTACCCTGTTTCACCTGAGAGTTCTGCATCCACCCAAGACGTCCATTCTTGTTTGTGTAACAATAAAACCACCTAAACTGCTATCTGGGTCTCGCTTTTGGGTCCATTTCCTTCCATTGGTTACAACAGAACGATCTGGCCAGCATGGACCCAGCAGACTCGGACCCGGAACCTGCCACTATTCAAAAGGCCATTTCCAATCAAGGAATTCTTCTCGGACACCATGAACAGATCCTCCGGGCCCTCTCTGACAGCCAACAAGCTATGGTAAATCAAATCGCTCAATTATCAAATCAAGTTGCTGCATTAACGTCTCAACTCACTCCTGCAGTTCAGCCCAGCCAGCATGCTCCTCCAGCTCCACCTCCAGTCCCTCCTTCACCCAGAGAATCCTATGCTTCAGACCCGGAACCCTTCTCTGGAGATTTGGACAAATGCAGAGGTTTTCTCCTGACGCAGGGAGAGGGCTGGACGTTCCCAAACACCACTCACTCCTCGAGCTTCGCCTCCCTCTCTCTCTAGAACGAGATTTCATTCATTGCCTGAGACCAGAGTTTCTTCACCTCCTGCTACATCTGAGGAACCCATGCAGCTAACCTCTCCCCTGCTGAGCGTCTCCGCCGGATCAAGGCGGGTGAGTGCATTTACTGTGGAGAACGTGGTCACTTCCTTGTTGCCTGTCCTGTCCGACCAAAAGACAGGGCTCACCAGTAGGTGTGGGGGTACTGGTGAGCCAAACAGGTCCCTCAGCCCCCGATTCCTCAAAAATGCAGATTCAAGCTACACTGTGTCACAAGGAGTTTTCTTTGCCTCTTTTTGCTTTAATTGATTCTGGTGCTGAGGGTAATTTTTTGGATAAAGAGTTGGCCCTCCAATCTGGCATCCCCCTTACAAAACTTGAGTCTCCACGCACTGCCAGTGCTCTTAATGGGAAATTTTTGGTTCAAGTGACTCATTGCACCGTTCCCTTAATCCTGGTTCTGTCTGGCAATCATAGGGAGAGTATTGAATTGAAAATCATCTCCTCCCCTAGAGCTCCTGTGGTCTTGGGTCATCCTTGGTTAAAACAACACAATCCTCACATTGACTGGTCTGCTGGAAAGATTATCAGCTGGAGTTCATTTTGCCACTTGACCTGTTTGAAATCTGCTCTTCCTCCTGAGGTCACGGTTCCTCCACCAACTTCTGAATCCCCTGATTTGGCAACAATCCCTGTGGCATATCATGATCTGAGTGAGGTTTTTAGGAAGGATTTGGCCCTCTCCTTGCCACCACACCGTCCCTATGACTGTGCAATTGACCTGCTTCCTGGTGCTCCTCTCCCAACTAGCCGTCTCTACAATCTCTCTCGTCCGGAAAGAGAGGCTATGGAAAGGTATATTAAGGACTCTCTGACTGCAGGCATAATCAGGCCATCTTCCTCTCCCGTTGGTGCTGGTTTCTTTTTTGTTTCCAAGAAGGATCACTCATTGCGCCCTTGTATTGACTACAGAGGGCTAAATAACATCACTGTAAAGAACAAATATCCGTTGCCTTTAATCACCTCTGCTTTTGAGCCTCTTCAGGGTGCCACAGTGTTCTCTAAACTGGACCTCAGGAACGCCTACCACCTGGTTCGAATCAGAGAAGGGGATGAATGGAAGACGGCATTCAACACTCCTCTTGGTCATTTTGAGTACCTGGTAATGCCTTTTGGTTTAACAAATGCTCCAGCAGTCTTCCAGGCATTGGTAAACGATGTGTTGAGAGATTTCCTCAACCGCTTTGTTTTCGTATACCTTGATGACATTTTGATATTCTCCCAAAACATGTCTGACCATGTCTCCCACGTCCGCCAGGTTCTTCAGAGGCTGCTGGAGAATAAACTTTTTGTCAAGGCTGAGAAGTGTGAATTCCATGCCAGTTCTGTCACCTTCCTGGGCTACATCATCGAGAGTGGGCAGGAGAAGACTGATCCTGAAAAGATTAAGGCAGTGGCAGAGTGGCCAAGACCATCCACCCGTAAACAGCTACAGCGGTTCCTGGGATTTGCAAATTTCTACCGCAGATTCATCCGAGACTACAGTAAGGTAGCTGCACCCCTCACCAAACTCACTTCCTCCTCAATTCAGTTTTCCTGGACCCCTGAGGCTGAAAGTGCCTTCTTCAAGTTGAAGAATCTCTTCATTTCTGCTCCCATTCTAGTCCAACCTGATCCATCCCACCAGTTCATTGTTGAGGTGGATGCCTCGGACACTGGAGTGGGTGCAGTCCTCTCCCAACGCTCAGGCCCTGACCAAAAGCTCCATCCCTGTGCCTATTTCTCCCGTCGTCTTTCCCCAGCTGAGCGTAACTATGATGTTGGCAACAGGGAGCTGCTAGCAGTGAAGTTAGCATTAGAGGAGTGGAGACACTGGCTGGAGGGAGCTGAGCAACCATTTGTGGTGTGGACAGACCACAAAAACCTGGCCTACATCCAGACAGCAAAACGCCTGAACTCTCGGCAAGCACGTTGGGCATTGTTTTTTGGTCGTTTTAACTTTACCCTTACCTACAGACCTGGTTCCAGAAATGTGAAGCCTGATGCTCTCTCCCGCCAACACATTGCTGAGGAGTCTCCTTCCAGCCCAGACACCATCCTCCCCTCAACCTGCATTGTGGCAGCAGTTTCCTGGGAGATACAGTCCATAGTTAGAGAGGCTCAGCAAACCCAGCCTGATCCAGGTAATGGCCCACCTAACCGCTTGTTTGTACCTGATTCTGCTCATTCCCAGGTCCTCAAGTGGGTGCACACGTCCCGTTTTGCCTGCCATCCAGGTATGAACCGCACCCTGACTCTCCTAAAGCGGCACTTCTGGTGGCCCACCATGGAGGCTGACACCCGAGCCTATGTTTCAGCATGTACTGTTTGTGCCAGAGGGAAGTCCTCCCATCGCCCCCCTGCTGGTCTGCTGCGTCCTCTTCCTGTTCCTGGCCGCCCTTGGTCCCACATTGCCCTTGATTTCGTCACTAGTTTACCTCCATCACAAGGTAATACAGTTATTCTCACCATAGTCGACCGGTTTTCCAAGGCAGTTCACTTTGTTGCTCTCCCCAAACTGCCCACAGCCCGTGAAACAGCAGACCACCTTATCCAGCATGTTTTCCGTCTTCATGGTATTCCGTTGGATATAGTCTCGGATCGGGGTCCTCAATTCATATCCCAGGTTTGGAAAACATTCTGTCAAGCTCTTGGTGCTTCTGTAAGCCTCACCTCTGGTTTCCATCCTCAGACTAATGGCCAGACAGAAAGGGCTAATCAGGACCTTGGAGCAGCCTTGCGCTGTGTTACTGCCACCAACCCCTCTTCCTGGAGCTCTCATCTTGTCTGGATCGAATATGCCCACAACTCCCTGACCAGCGCAGCAACGGGTTTGTCCCCTTTTGAAGCTTCATTGGGTTATCTACCACCTCTGTTTCCCTCCCAGGAAAGTGACCTCGCTGTACCCTCAGTCCAAATGCACCTCCGCCGCTGCCGTAAGATTTGGAAGGACACCCGTGCTGCCCTGCTTCGCTCTGCTGACCGCAATCAGCGAATGGCCGACTGCCACAGGATCCCAGCCCCACAGTACAAACCAGGTCAGAAAGTCTGGCTTTCTTCCCAGAACATACCACTAAAAACTGAATCCAAAAAACTGTCTCCCCGTTACATTGGTCCATTTGTCATTGAACAAGTCATAAATCCATCCGCTGTCAGACTTAAGCTGCCCAGGACTACGAGAATTAAACCCACTTTCCATGTGTCTCAGCTGAAAGCAGTCTCTTCCAGCCCTCTCTGCCCTCCTTCCGACCCCCCTCCACCCACCCAAGTCATTGGTAATGACCTCGTGTATGCTGTTGGACGGCTCCTGGATGTCCGCCGATGTGGCAGGGGCCTGCAGTACCTTGTAGACTGGGAAGGATACGGCCCTGAAGAGAGGTCCTGGGTCCCACGGTCCTTCATCATGGATCCTCATCTTATTAGGGATTTCCATCGGGACCACCCTGACAAGCCTAGTGGGTCGCCTGGAGGCTCCCATTGAGGGGGAGGTACTGTCATAGTCTGCCTTTCCCTTCATTCCTCATGTGTCAGCTGTTTTCCCCTCCCCTTTGTTTCTTGTGGTTCCTTGTTTGTCTCTCTGTCTGTGTGTCTGTGTGTCTGGGCGTGGCTCATCAGCTCTGCTGCAATCAACTCCTGCTACCAATCTGCC
This sequence comes from Lutjanus erythropterus, assembly GCF_056507025.1. Classification (NCBI taxonomy): domain Eukaryota; kingdom Metazoa; phylum Chordata; class Actinopteri; order Lutjaniformes; family Lutjanidae; genus Lutjanus; species Lutjanus erythropterus. The sequence continues at coordinate 1,239,721 of NW_028146632.1, forward strand.
TGCTCACCTGAGAACCATCCAGCAATCAACCCCAGCAATACAAATACTCCGGCTCTGCAGTCCAGTCTCTGCCAGATCGTTCAGTTTGCCTCGCGGTACTACTTTGGCCTACCTGTTACTGATTGCTTTTTCCTCTTGTGGATTTTGTCTAAACACTTGTCTGTTTTGCTTCAGCTCGACACTCACGGGGAACCCATTCGCCTGCCACTTCAGCCTGCCATCTGTCTCCAGCCTTGCCCTGCCTGCCTGCCTCTGATCCATTCACTGGTACTCGTTTGCCTGCCTACCCTGTTTCACCTGAGAGTTCTGCATCCACCCAAGACGTCCATTCCTGTTTGTTTAACAATAAAACCACCTAAACTGCTATCCGGGTCTCGCTTTTGGTTCCAGTTATTTCCATTGGATATAACAGTATCTAATGCATCTAGATACAAAGACATCTCTAGAGGAGCATTAGAAACATCTGAATTCGTCAAATGTCATATTGTATTCCACAGTCACAGCACACAGTAAGTCACTAACCCACTATAAACATGTACTTTTCTAAGTTACAATATATCTGACGAGAAAAAAGCAATTACACTGACTTACCATATACTCCCAAATTAGAAGCCCATCATCCTCACCAAGGTAGAGGCAAAGTGCCTTGAGAACTGCTTCCTTTTTGAGATTAACATCACTGTGTGAAGCCTGTGTGGAGAGATTCCACCGATTAAAACATTCATAAACACATAACTACAAAAAATATTTCCAATTTCCAACCTGTGGCAACCTACAAATACTGACTTCCAATCAGCTTTGTCAAGTTTGATCTATATAGCTCAATATTATGTCAAACATACTGTAAAACTGACTTTTTTAACTACAAAATAACTGAAGCATGGCCTAGTTTTTATTTTAAAAAAAGTGAGGTATGAACATGTTGTTTTAACTCCTGTTTATTCAGAGACATACAGTACAGCTGACAACAATGCTGTCCTCTTAACACATAGGTGCTTAGTACAACTATAGCCCAATCTTATTATCACCACCTGAGAAAACAGGATTGAACTGGCACCTGTCTGATCACATGACTGCATCTCTAGCCCATATGGTATTATTGCCTTAAAAAGACAATATATTTTTTTTTTTATTTTTGCATCTTGCAAATAATCCAGACTTACTGATGACGCAAACTGGGGCTTCATATGGACAATACAATTACACAGTGTATGAAGTATGTATGAAAAAAAATTCATCATCACAACATCGTATACATAAATTTACAGGTAGTTTCTAGCCAGAAACATCTCCCTTCTTCTGGAAAACAGATGTCAGCTGGGGTAAAATATTGTCCAACTGTACCAAGAAGTTTGTCTCAAGTGGAAGTGTTGTAATCTGCTGGAATTCAGCATTTATCTGGTAGAAGTTAGAAGAGTAGCATGCCATCTTCTGCCCCCAAGTGGCCAAAATAAAGAACTGCTTCCTCTATAGGAGATTTGTCTCTCTCCAAATGTTGGTCATCTTTTGTTTTACCTTATCAGACTTTACATTTTAACAGCTGCACACTGAAATTGCATAATAAGGAGAGGGGAAAAGGCAAGCATGTGTTTACCTCATCAGTATGAAAGAATGCAGGCCACCTGGCTTTAAACTCCCTGACTGCTGGGGCAATTCCTCTTGATGGATAGGGACAAAATTTGACCCACACATTCAGTACGTGACAGAAAGTAGGAAGTCAGTAGCAGTGGCTTGGCAGTCGGAAGGCATGGTGAATCAATTTTTGATTTAAGTGCAAATTTTGCAAAACACTGTGACCAAACTTGCAGAAACTAATTTAGGTAAGTTTACATGTTTTATGGAGGGTCAAGAGTGCTGAAATACATTTGGAGGCATTAATTAAGAATTAGAATGTAAATAGATGAAGATTTGGAGTCACACCCAGCTGAATAGATTGAAATTTGGAAGTGGAACTCTGAGCATTGAGGAGCGTTTTGGGGCAATTCCACTTGATTCATAGGGACAAAATTTGACCCACACATTCAGTACGTGACAGGAAATAGGAAGTCAGTAGCAGTGGCTTGGCACGTCCTCACGTGGTAGATATACGAGTCAGGTGAAGTAGGGCCACCATATACGTTAGTTTTAACAAAAGCTACTGCAAGTCAGTACACTCATATTTGGCTGAACAGGCCTCCGTCATGTTCTTGCAAAGTCTGCTAGTCATATGTTGCAAAGACTGGCCAATGGCTTGTTCAACTTCGTAGGTCTTAGTCAGTGGGCTGATGGCCATTGCTGTTCCCTGGTCAGGTTTAGCCATAGATAAGATGGATGGATGGATGAACCCAACATCTAGCCTCAAGAGCCTTTAATGCAGAAAAAACTCTGAGTCAATCTCCAAGTGGCATCGAACACTAACAGAAGATTCGCAGAGACCATACCGTCCGGCATTCTGAAGCCCAACCCTCTAGTGTCTTCCCCAAGGCTAGTCTCTTTCAGGGGTCTTGTAGTGGCCTTGAACCATAGTCTTTCAATTTAGTGTCCGGCGCAGGTCATCCAACGCTACTTTGTAGCAAATATCTTTATTTACCCCTTCATGAATAGCGACAACTGGCCAGAGGTCAGCAAAGGCCATCATCCCACAGGCAGGGGTTTAAGAAGCTCAATAAGCCATTAGCCAGTATCTGCAGACTGTTACTAACAGACTGCGCAAGTGCATGACTGAGGCCGATTCAGCCAAATATCGGTGTGCTGACTTGCACTCACTTTTGTTACAAAGTTGAAGTCTACCTGAACATTAGGTCCAATGGTTACTCCATCTATCAAAAAAAGAAAGGGACCCAAACTGGACCAAAATTTTAGGAGGTCTTTGAAGACCAACTTCTCAGTATGTGAAGGACAACAAACCCAACATCTACCCTTGAGAGCCTTTCATGTAACAAAAAAACCCAAAAAACATCAACTCTAAGTTGACCTCCAAGTGGCATCAAACGTTAACAGAAGACTCACAGATACTCTATCGTACAGCATTCTGAATTCCAACCCTCTTGCATCTTCCCCAAGGCTAGTCCTTTTAAGAGGTCATGTAGGGGCCCCAGACCATGGTGGTTCAATTTAGGGTCCCACCCAGGTCAACTACTTTGTAGCCAAAGCTTTTTAAAAATCCTCATCTATGGCTAAACCTGACCAGTGAACAGCAATGGCCATCAGCCCACTGACTAAGACCTACGAAGTTTAACAATCCATTGGCCAGTCTTTGCAACATATGACTAGCAGACTTTGCAAGTATATGACCGAGGCCTGTTCAGCCAAATATCAGTGTACTGACTTGCAGTAGCTTTTGTAAAAACTAACATATATGGTGGTCCCAGGACACATGACTTGTATATCTACCACGTGAGGACGGACCCAAAAATTGCCCCCAAATTTCAAGTAGTCACTCGAGACCAGCTTCCCAATATGTAAAGGCTCATGAACCCAACATCTAGCCTCAAGACCCTTTAATGCAGAAAAAACTCCGGTTCGATCTCCGAGTGGCATCGAACACTAACAGAAGACTCACAAAGACCCAACCGTCCGGCATTCTGAAGCCCAACCCTCTAGCGCATAAATTCTCAAAGTGCGGCCCCCCGGCCAATGGCGGCCCGCAGCAACATTTCTGGCAGCCTACAATGAATTACAGTTGGTAGTTTTAATCCAACTGTACATTGCTTTGAAAGGATGAATTTCTGTTTCGTGGTCTTTAGCGCCATATTTAGGGATAACCAGTAAATACAACTCTACAACCTCGTAGAGACTCGATGGTGGTACCCTTGGATCCGGAATGTCCAAAAATGGGGGTGCAGAGCTTAGTTTCACGTCTCTACCACCTTTCCTTCAAACGTTATCCTCCGAAAACCCATCGAGGTATGCACCAGGGTCCTCAAGGTTCTGGTTGACCCATTTCCCGACCTCATAGAGACTCGAGGTTGGCACCATTGGATCCGGAATGTCTGAAAATGGGGGTTCAGAGCTTGGTTTCAAGTCTCTACCACCATCCCTTCAAAAGTTATCCCCTGAAACCAGTAAAGGTATGCACCAGAGTCCTCAAGGTTCTGGTTGACCCACTTCCCAATGTCGTAGTGACTCGATGGTGGCACCGTTGGATCCGGAATGTCCAAAAATGGGGGTGCAGAGCTAAGTTTCACGTCTCTACCACCATCCTTTCAAAAGTTAGCCCCCGAAACCAGTCGAGGTATGCACCAGAGTCCTCGAGGTTCTGGTTGACCCACTTCCCGACATCGTAAAGACTTGAGGTTGGCAACATTGGATCCGGAATGTCCAAAAATGGGGGTGTAGAGCTTGGTTTCAAGTCTCTACCACCATCCTTTCAATAGTTATCCCCCGAAAACCAGTGGAGGTATGATAATGACATGGTGCTAGGGTTATAGCCTAACACTGATGGCATCACAGAGCCCATGCTAGATCAAAGCACAGGGTCCATGACGTCATCACATTCCCTTTGATGACGTCACAGCCACCTAACATTCTGATGTGTTCACTTCTGTGTGTGTGTGTGTGTATGTGTGTGTGTGTTTGTGTGTGTGTGTGTGTGTGTGTGTATGTGTGTGGGTATGTGTGTGCAGACAAAGTTATGGGGGTTCAGAGCCTGCTTTCAAGTCTGTACCACATTCCCTTATTAGTTATTCCACAAAAACCCGTCGAGGTATGCACCAGAGTCCTCGAAGTTTTGGTTGACCCACTTCCCAACCTTGTAGAGACTGGATGGTGGTACCGTTGGATCCAGAATGTCCGAAAATGGGGGTGCAGAGCTTGGTTTCAAGTCTCTACCACCATCCTTTCAAAAGTTATCCCCCGAAAACCAGTGGAGGCATGCACCAGAGTCCTCAAGGTTCTGGTTGACCCACTTCCCAACGTCGTAGTGACTCGATGGTGGCACCGTTGGATCCGGAATGTCCGAAAATGGGGGTGCAGAGCTTGGTTTCAAGTCTCTACCACCATCCTTTCAAAAGTTATCCCCCGAAAACCAGTGGAGGTATGATAATGACATGGTGCTAGGGTTATAACCTAACACTGACAGGGTCCGTGACGTCATCACATTCCCTTTGATGACGTCACAGCCACCTAACATTCTGATGTGTTCACTTCTGTGTGTGTGTGTGTGTGTGTGTGTCAGTGTGACATCACAGAATTCTTTTGTGTCTTTGAGGACGTAGCAACATTCTAGAACCTGTCTAGGACACATATAACAGTCAGCCTTTAGAAGACTCAAGACACACACAGCTTCACAAGTTGAAAAGATGCATGTGGACTGGACAGGACTTGGTTTACAGTAAGAGCTCTTTGACATTTCAGACACATTACTTTCAAATTGTTACTCTTGGTGGAAATGGGACTTTTGTTTTAGGACACACTTGAAAAGCATATGAACCTGTCATATAACGTCCAACTGTAACCAAGTTGTTTGTGGTAGCTAGAGTTTAGACGGATGTTCTTTCACATTTCTGCATTTGGTTGTGTGCATTGTGCATTCGCTCCTGAGGCAAATGGAGATGACCACCTTTGTCTTCTGAAAACCTGTCCACCAACATCTGAGCAACATCTTTTTTGGTGCTATTGATCACCACAAGACATTCCTATGGTCAATATCTCCAAAACTTGCCAACTCATGTCAAAAAAATCTAGATGGATAAACAGAACTACAGGCCAGGGAAAAATGTGTATTTTTGATTTTGGTGTGAACTCTCCCTTCAAGAGAGAACACTGAACAGAATATATTCAAAATCGCTGCCATTGAGAGAAATGACACCCAAGGCCTTTCTCAAACCCAAGAGTGTAAAGTATGGACTTGTGTTCCTGGAGAGACACTTCAAGCTTGGAAGAATGAACTCACAAGGACATGAGCACACAGAATGGTGCTGACAGTTTGAGACGATGTGTTCTTGCTGGTACTGTACAATAACCCCCACACAGACGCTGCCTACAGTGCTCCAAAACACTTTTTCCACAACAGATCCTAAGCTTAGCTGCTACACTAACAATGAAATGTCTATTTATTATGAGGAAGCAACAAAAACCTCTTTTCAATTTACTACTGTTTGTTTTCTGAAGTGTTTTTAATTAACACAAGCCTTGGATGTTCTGTACATCACGAGCCAATGGCAGGAAAATCTCTGGCAATGGCTTTTATTTGAGTCTCACACTGGATTTAAAAAGTAAAGACTTAAGATAAAATAACTATTTATATCAGGGATGGACCAATGTTAGCTGCCACCATCGGTATACTTTACCAAGAGACAGAAGAGGAGGCTCCTGAGCTGAGGAGGCGACTACAAGAGAGAAGAGCCAGGAGGAGGAGGAGGATGAGGCTCCTGAGCTGCTGCTGATGATGATATTGTTGATGATGATGAGGATGATGAGGATGAGGAGGAGGATGAGGAGGAGGAGGAGGAGGAGGCGGCTCCTGAGCTGCTGCTGCTGCTGATGATGTTGATGAGGAGGAGTGGGAGAAGGAGGAGGAGGAGGAGGCTCCTGAGGCTGCTGATGATGATGATGTTGTTGATGAGGAGGAGGAGGAGGAGGGGATGAGGCTCCTGAGCTGCTGCTGACGATGATTTTGTTGATGATGATGATGATGATGAGGAGGAGGAGGAGGAGGAGGAGGCTCCTGATGATGATGATGATGTTGTTGATGATGAGGAGGAGTTGGAGTAGGAGGAGGAGGAGGAGTATGATGAGCTGCTGCTGATGATGACGATGTTGTTGATGAGGAGGAGGAGCAGGAGGAGGATGAGGAGGAGGAGGAAGAGGTGGATGATGAGGATCCTGAGCTGCTGCTGATGATGATGTTGATGATGATGATGATGATGATGATGATGATGATGAGGAGGAGGAGGAGGAGGAGGAAGAGGAGGAGGAGGAGGCTCATGAGCTGTTGTTGTTGTTGTTGTTGTAGTTGTGGAGGTTGAGGAGGCCCCTGAGTTGTTGTTGTTGTTGTTGTGGAGGAGGAGGCTCCTAAGCTGCTATTGTTGTTGTTGTTGTTGTTGTTGATGTTGTTGTGGAGGAGGAGGCTCCTGAGCTGCTATTGTTGTTATTGTTGTTGTTGTTGTTGTTGTGGAGGAGGAGGAGGAGGCTCCTGAGCTGCTATTGTTGTTATTGTTGTTGTTGTTGTTGTTGTGGAGGAGGAGGAGGAGGCTCCTGAGCTGTTGCTGTTGTTGTTGAGGAGGCTCCTGAGCTGCTGCTGCTGTGGCTGTTTTTGTTGTTGTTGTTTTTGTTGTTATTGTTGTTGTGGAGGAGGAGGCTCCTGAGCTGCTGTTGTTGTTGTTGTTGCTGTTGTTGCTGTTGTTATTGTTGTTGTTGTTGTTGTTGTTGTGGAGGAGGAGGCTGCTGCTGTTGTTGTTGTTGTTGTTGTTGTCGTCGTTGTGGAGGAGGAGGAGGCTCTTGAGCTGCTGCTGCTGCTGGTGATGATGATGATGTTGTTGATGTGGAGGAGGAGGAGGAGGAGGAGGAGGAGGAGGAGGAGGAGGAGCTGCTGCTGCTGCTGGTGATGATTGTAGTGGAAATTCTGAAGAATGGTTCACTCAGACAGTGAAGAAGAGTTCGGGAGTCCCAGATGACTTACACAGGAGTATTTAATGAAGCTCGATCGAGGAGAATTCAGATTAGCAATACACTGAGAATATTGTGACAGCCAACCCATTTCTGAAGGTTACTTCTCGAGTGAAGGTATTTAACTGTCCCCTGACATTCGCTGGAATTTGACCGACACCATGTATGGGCCTGATGTGTCTATCTATGTGCACACAAATTCTATTGGGCATAAGTGCAAAACAAGAAGCTATGCACCTCTTTGCTCTAAATCACTGTATCTGTCGGCCTTGCTCATGTATTGTGCCCTGCTAGAGAATGTGGAGACAGTCTGTCTGCCCGATAAGCCATAACCTTGGGACCTCAGGAGAAAGTATCTGGGGGATGCACTACTCTCCTACTTGTGCAGCTGTGGACTGTAGTTGTGCAGAGTGACCAACTACTAGTGTGCCTGTTCAGGTTAGATGACCTATGACTGGACCCTTCACGACTGCATTGTCACCCATATGAAGAGAGACTCAGGGAACAATCTAAGAGCTAGTGAGGCAAGTGAGGCAAATTCAACAACAGAAACCAAGCTCTGCACCCCCATTTTTGGACATTCCGGATCCAACGGTGCCACCATCGAGTCTCTACGAGGTCAGGAAGTGACTGAACCAGAACCTTGAGGACTCTGGTGCATACCTCGATGGGTTTTCGGAGGATAACGTTTGAAGGAAAGGTGGTAGAGACGTGAAACTAAGCTCTGCACCCCCATAACTTTGTCTGTACACACACACCCACACACACACTCACCCACCCACCCACACACACACACACACACACACACACACACACACACAAGTGAACACATCAGAATGTTAGGTGGCTGTGATGTCATCAAAGGGAATGTAATGACGTCACAGACCCTATGCTTTGATCTAGCACGGGCTCTGTGATGACATCAGTGTTAGGTTATAATCCTAGCACCATGTCATTATCATACCTCCACTGGTTTTCGGGGGATAACTTTTGAAAGGATGGTGGTAGAGACTTGAAACCAAGCTCTGCACCCCATTTTTGGACATTCCGGATCCAAAGGTGCCACCATCGAGTCTCTACGAGGTCGGGAAGGGACTGAACCAGAACCTTGAGGACTCTGGTGCATACCTCGACTGGTTTCGGGGGATAACTTTTGAAGGGATGGTGGTAGAGACTTGAAAGCAAGCTCTGCACCCCCATTTTCGGACATTCCGGATCCAAGGGTACCACCATCGAGTCTCTACAAGGTTGGGAAGTGGGTCAACTAGAACCTCGAGGACTCTGGTGCATACCTCGATGGGTTTTTGTGGAATAACTTTTGAAGTGAATGTGGTACAGACTTCCAAGCAGGCTCTGCACCCCCATAACTTTGTCTGTACACACACACCCACACACACACTCACCCAACCACACACACACACACACACACACACACACACACACACACACACACAAGTGAACACATCAGAAAGTTAGGTGGCTGTGATGTCATCAAAGGGAATGTGATGACGTCACAGACCCTGTGCTTTGATCTAGCATGGGCTCTGTGATGACATCAGTGTTAGGTTATAATCCTAGCACCATGTCATTATCATACCTCCACTGGTTTTCAGGGGATATCTTTTGAAAGGATGGTGGTAGAGACTTGAAACCAAGCTCTGCACCCCCATTTTTGGACATTCCAGATCCAACGGTGCCACCATCGAGTCTCTACGAGGTCGGGAAGTGGGTCAACCAGAACCTTGAGGACTCTGGTGCATACCTCGACTGGTTTCGGGGGATAACTTTTGAAGGGATGGTGGTAGAGACTTGAAACCAAGCTCTGCACCCCCATTTTTGAACATTCCGGATTCAACGGTGCCACCATCGAGTCTCTACGAGGTCGGGAAGGGACTGAACCAGAACCTTGAGGACTCTGGTGCATACCTCGACTGGTTTCGGGGGATAACTTTTGAAGGGATGGTGGTAGAGACTTGAAAGCAAGCTCTGCACCCCCTTTTTTGGACATTCCGGATCCAACGGTGCCACCCTCAAGTCTCTACGAGGTCGGGAAGTGGGTCAACCAGAACCTTGAGGACTCTGGTGCATACCTCGACTGGTTTCGGGGGATAACTTTTGAAGGGATGGTGGTAGAGACTTGAAACCAAGCTCTGCACCCCCATTTTTGGACATTCCGGATCCAACGGTGCCACCCAAGAGTCTCTACGAGGTCGGGAAGGGACTGAACCAGAACCTTGAGGACTCTGGTGCATACCTCGACTGGTTTCTGTAGATAACTTTTGAAGTGAATGTGGTACAGACTTGCAAGCAGGCTCTGCACCCCCATAACTTTGTCTGTACACACACACCCACACACACACTCACCTACCCACACACACACACACACACACACACACACACACAAGTGAACACATCAGAATGTTAGGTGGCTGTGATGTCATCAAAGGGAATGTGATGACGTCACAGACCCTGTGCTTTGATCTAGCATGGGCTCTGTGATGACATCAGTGTTAGGTTATAATCCTAGCACCATGTCATTATCATACCTCCACTGGTTTTCGGGGGACAACTTTTGAAAGGATGGTGGTAGAGACTTGAAACCAAGCTCTGCACCCCCATTTTTGGACATTCCGGATCCAACGGTGCCACCCTCGAGTCTCTACGAGGTCGGGAAGTGGGTCAACCAGAACCTTGAGGACTTTGGTGCATACCTCGACTGGTTTCGGGGGATAACTTTTGAAGGGATGGTGGTAGAGACTTGAAACCAAGCTCTGCACCCCCATTTTTGGACATTCCGGATCCAACGGTGCCACCCACGACTCTCTACGAGGTCGGGAAGGGACTGAATCAGAACCTTGAGGACTCTGGTGCATACCTCGACTGGTTTCTGTAGATAACTTTTGAAGGGATGGTGGTAGAGACTTGAAACCAAGCTCTACACCCCCATTTTTGGATATTCCGGATTCAACGATGCCACCATCGAGTCTCTACAACCTCGAGGACTCTGGTGCATACCTCGATGGGTTTTTGTGGAATAACTTTTGAAGTGAATGTGGTACAGACTTGCAAGCAGGCTCTGCACCCCCATAACTTTATCTGTACACATACACCCACACACACACTCACCCACCCACACACACACCCACACACACACTCACCTACCCACACACACACACACACACACACACACACACAAGTGAACACATCAGAATGTTAGGTGGCTGTGATGTCATCAAAGGGAATGTGATGACGTCACAGACCCTGTGCTTTGATCTAGCATGGGCTCTGTGATGACATCAGTGTTAGGTTATAATCCTAGCACCATGTCATTATCATACCTCCACTGGTTTTCGTGGGATAACTTTTGAAAGGATGGTGGTAGAGACTTGAAACCAAGCTCTGCACCCCCATTTTTGGACATTCTGGATCCAACGGTGCCACCCTCGAGTCTCTACGAGGTCAGAAAGTGGGTCAACCAGAACCTTGAGGACTCTGGTGCAAACCTCGACTGGTTTCGGGGGATAACTTTTGAAGGGATGGTGGTAGAGACTGGAAACCAAGCTCTGCACCCGCATTTTTGGACATTCCGGATCCAACGGTGCCAACCTCGAGTCTCTACGAGGTCGGGAAGTGGGTCAACCAGAACCTTGAGGACTCTGGTGCATACCTCGACTGGTTTCGGTGGATAACTTTTGAAGGGATGGTGGTAGAGACTTGAAACCAAGCTCTGCACCCCCATTTTTGGACATTCCGGATTCAACGGTGCCACCATCGAGTCTCTACGACGTCGAGAAGGGACTGAACCAGAACCTTGAGGACTCTGGTGCATACCTCGATGGGTTTTCGGAGGATAACGTTTGAAGGAAAGGTGGTAGAGACGTGAAACTAAGCTCTGCACCCCCATTTTTGGACATTCCGGATCCAAGGGTACCACCATCGAGTCTCTACAAGGTTGGGAAGTGGGTCAACTAGAACCTCGAGGACTCTGGTGCATACCTCGATGGGTTTTTGTGGAATAACTTTTGAAGTGAATGTGGTACAGACTTGCAAGCAGGCTCTGCACCCCCATAACTTTGTCTGTACACACACACCCACACACACACTCACCCACCCACACACACACACACACACACACACACACACACACACACACACACACAAGTGAACACATCAGAATGTTAGGTGGCTGTGATGTCATCAAAGGGAATGTGATGACGTCACAGACCCTGTGCTTTGATCTAGCATGGGCTCTGTGATGACATCTGTGTTAGGTTATAATCCTACAACCATGTCATTATCATACCTCCACTGGTTTTCGGGGGATAAGTTTTGAAAGGATGGTGGTAGAGACTTGAAACCAAGCTCTGCACCCCCATTTTTGGACATTCCGGATCCAACGGTGCCACCCTCGAGTCTCTACGAGGTCGGTAAGAGGGTCAACCAGAACCTTGAGGACTCTGGTGCATACCTCGACTGGTTTCGGGGGATAACTTTTGAAGGGATGGTGGTAGAGACTTGAAACCAAGCTCTGCACCCCCATTTTTGGACATTCCGGATTCAACGGTGCCACCATCGAGTCTCTACGAGGTCGGGAAGGGACTGAACCAGAACCTTGAGGACTCTGGTGCATACCTCGATGGGTTTTCGGAGGATAACGTTTGAAGGGATGGTGGTAGAGACTTGAAAGCAAGCTCTGCACCCCCATTTTTGAGCATTCCGGATCCAACGGTGCCACCATCGAGTCTCTACGAGGTCGGGAAGGTACTGAACCAGAACCTTGAGGACTCTGGTGCATACCTCGATGGGTTTTCGGAGGATAACGTTTGAAGGAAAGGTGGTAGAGACGTGAAACTAAGCTCTGCACCCCCATTTCTGGACATTCCGGATGCAACGGTGACACCATCGAGTCTCTACGAGGTCGGGAAGGGACTGAACCAGAACCTTGAGGACTCTGGTGCATACCTCGATGGGTTTTCGGAGGATAACGTTTGAAGGGATGGTGGTAGAGACTTGAAAGCAAGCTCTGCACCCCCATTTTTGAGCATTCCGGATCCAACGGTACCACCATCGAGTCTCTATGAGGTCGGGAAGGGACTGAACCAGAACCTTGAGGACTCTGGTGCATACCTCGATGGGTTTTCGGAGGATAACGTTTGAAGGAAAGGTGGTAGAGACGTGAAACTAAGCTCTGCACCCCCATTTTTGGACATTCCGGATCCAAGGGTACCACCATCGAGTCTCTACAAGGTTGGGAAGTGGGTCAACTAGAACCTCGAGGACTCTGGTGCATACCTCGATGGGTTTTTGTGGAATAACTTTTGAAGTGAATGTGGTACAGACTTGCAAGCAGGCTCTGCACCCCCATAACTTTGTCTGTACACATACACCCACACACACACTCACCCACCCACACACACACACACACACACACACACACACACACACACACACACACAAGTGAACACATCAGAATGTTAGGTGGCTGTGATGTCATCAAAGGGAATGTGATGACGTCATAGACCCTGTGCTTTGATCTAGCATGGGCTCTGTGATGACATCAGTGTTAGGTTATAATCCTAGCACCATGTCATTATCATACCTCCACTGGTTTTCGTGGGATAACTTTTGAAAGGATGGTGGTAGAGACTTGAAACCAAGCTCTCCACCCCCATTTTTGGACATTCCGGATCCAACGGTGCCACCCTCGAGTCTCTACGAGGTCGGTAAGTGGGTCAACCAGAACCTTGAGGACTCTGGTGCAAACCTCGACTGGTTTCAGGGGATAACTTTTGAAGGGATGGTGGTAGAGACTGGAAACCAAGCTCTGCACCCCCATTTTTGGACATTCCGGATCCAACGGTGCCACCCTCGAGTCTCTACGAGGTCGGTAAGTGGGTCAACCAGAACCTTGAGGACTCTGGTGCATACCTCGACTGGTTTCGGGGAATAACTTTTGAAGGGATGGTGGTAGAGACTTGAAACCAAGCTCTGCACCCCCATTTTTGGACATTCCGGATCCAACGGTGCCCACCTCGAGTCTCTACGAGGTCGGGAAGTGGGTCAACCAGAACCTTGAGGACTCTGGTGCATACCTCGACTGGTTTCGGGGGATAACTTTTGAAGGGATGGTGGTAGAGACGTGAAACTAAGCTCTGCACCCCCATTTTTGGACATTCCGGATCCAACGGTACCACCATCGAGTCTCTACGAGGTCGGGAAGGGACTGAACCAGAACCTTGAGGACTCTGGTGCATACCTCGATGGGTTTTCGGAGGATAACGTTTGAAGGAAAGGTGGTAGAGACGTGAAACTAAGCTCTGCACCCCCATTTTTGGACATTCCGGATCCAACGGTACCACCATCGAGTCTCTACAAGGTTGGGAAGTGGGTCAACTAGAACCTCGAGGACTCTGGTGCATACCTCGATGGGTTTTTGTGGAATAACTTTTGAAGTGAATGTGGTACAGACTTGCAAGCAGGCTCTGCACCCCCATAACTTTGTCTGTACACATACACCCACACACACACTCACCCACCCACACACACACACACACACACACACACACACACACACACACAAGTGAACACATCAGAATGTTAGGTGGCTGTGATGTCATCAAAGGGAATGTGATGACGTCACAGACCCTGTGCTTTGATCTAGCATGGGCTCTGTGATGACATCACTGTTAGGTTATAATCCTAGCACCATGTCATTATCATACCTCCACTGGTTTTCGTGGGATAACTTTTGAAAGGATGGTGGTAGAGACTTGAAACCAAGCTCTGCACCCCCATTTTTGGACATTCCGGATCCAACGGTGCCACCCTCGAGTCTCTACGAGGTCGGTAAGTGGGTCAACCAGAACCTTGAGGACTCTGGTGCAAACCTCGACTGGTTTCGGGGGATAACTTTTGAAGGGATGGTGGTAGAGACTGGAAACCAAGCTCTGCACCCCCATTTTTGGACATTCCGGATCCAACGGTGCCACCCTCGAGTCTCTACGAGGTCGGTAAGTGGGTCAACCAGAACCTTGAGGACTCTGGTGCATACCTCGACTGGTTTCGGGGAATAACTTTTGAAGGGATGGTGGTAGAGACTTGAAACCAAGCTCTACACCCCCGTTTTTGGACATTCCGGATTCAACGGTGCCACCATCGAGTCTCTACGAGGTCGGGAAGGGACTGAACCAGAACCTTGAGGACTCTGGTGCATACCTCGATGGGTTTTCGGAGGATAACGTTTGAAGGGATGGTGGTAGAGACTTGAAAGCAAACTCTGCACCCCCATTTTTGAGCACTGGATCCAACGGTGCCACCCTCGATTCTCTACGAGGTCGGTAAGTGGGTCAACCAGAACCTTGAGGACTCTGGTGCATACCTCGATGGGTTTTCGGAGGATAACGTTTGAAGGAAAGGTGGTAGAGACGTGAAACTAAGCTCTGCACCCCCATTTTCGGACATTCCGGATCCAAGGGTACCACCATCGAGTCTCTACAAGGTTGGGAAGTGGGTCAACTAGAACCTCGAGGACTCTGGTGCATACCTCGATGGGTTTTTGTGGAATAACTTTTGAAGTGAATGTGGTACAGACTTGCAAGCAGGCTCTGCACCCCCATAACTTTGTCTGTACACATACACCCACACACACACTCACCCACCCACCCACCCACACACACACACACACACACACACACACACACAAGTGACCACATCAGAATGTTAGGTGGCTGTGATGTCATCAAAGGGAATGTGATGACGTCACAGACCCTGTGCTTTGATCTAGCATGGGCTCTGTGATGACATCAGTGTTAGGTCATAATCCTAGCACCATGTCATTATCATACCTCCACTGGTTTTCGTGGGATAACTTTTGAAAGGATGGTGGTAGAGACTTGAAACCAAGCTCTGCACCCCCATTTTTGGACATTCCGGATCCAACGGTGCCACCCTCGAGTCTCTACGAGGTCGGTAAGTGGGTCAACCAGAACCTTGAGGACTCTGGTGCAAACCTCGACTGGTTTCGGGGGATAACTTTTGAAGGGATGGTGGTAGAGACTGGAAACCAAGCTCTGCACCCCCATTTTTGGACATTCCGGATCCAACGGTGCCACCCTCGAGTCTCTACGAGGTCGGTAAGTGGGTCAACCAGAACCTTGAGGACTCTGGTGCATACCTCGACTGGTTTCGGGGAATAACTTTTGAAGGGATGGTGGTAGAGACTTGAAACCAAGCTCTACACCCCCGTTTTTGGACATTCCGGATTCAACGGTGCCACCATCGAGTCTCTACGAGGTCGGGAAGGGACTGAACCAGAACCTTGAGGACTCTGGTGCATACCTCGATGGGTTTTCGGAGGATAACGTTTGAAGGGATGGTGGTAGAGACTTGAAAGCAAACTCTGCACCCCCATTTTTGAGCACTGGATCCAACGGTGCCACCCTCGATTCTCTACGAGGTCGGTAAGTGGGTCAACCAGAACCTTGAGGACTCTGGTGCATACCTCGACTGGTTTCGCTGGATAACTTTTGAAGGGACGGTGGTAGAGACTTGAAACCTAGCTCTGCACCCACATTTCTGGACATTTCGGATTTAACGGTGCCACCATCGAGTCTCTACGAGGTCGGGAAGGGACTGAACCAGAACCTTGAGGACTCTGGTGCATACCTCGACTGGTTTTGGGGGATAACTTTTGAAGGGATGGTGGTAGAGACTTGAAACCAAGCTCTACACCCCCATTTTTGGACATTCCGGATTCAACGGTGCCACCATCGAGTCTCTACGAGGTCGGGAAGGGACTGAACCAGAACCTTGAGGACTCTGGTGCATACCTCGATGGGTTTTCGGAGGATAACGTTTGAAGGAAAGGTGGTAGAGACGTGAAACTAAGCTCTGCACCGCTATTTTTGGACATTCCGGATCCAAGGGTACCACCATCGAGTCTCTACAAGGTTGGGAAGTGGGTCAACTAGAACCTCGAGGACTCTGGTGCATACCTCGATGGGTTTTTGTGGAATAACTTTTGAAGTGAATGTGGTACAGACTTGCAAGCAGGCTCTGCACCCCCATAACTTTGTCTGTACACACACACCCACACACACACTCACCCACACACACACACACACACACACACACACACACACAAGTGAACACATCAGAATGTTAGGTGGCTGTGATGTCATCAAAGGGAATGTGATGACGTCACAGACCCTGTGCTTTGATCTAACATGGGCTCTGTGATGACATCTGTGTTAGGTTATAATCCTAGCACCATGTCATTATCATACCTCCACTGGTTTTCGGGGGATAACTTTTGAAAGGATGGTGGTAGAGACTTGAAACCAAGCTCTGCACCCCCATTTTTGGACCTTTCGGATCCAACGGTGCCACCCTCGAGTCTCTACGAGGTCGGTAAGAGGGTCAACCAGAACCTTGAGGACTCTGGTGCATACCTCGACTGGTTTCGGGGGATAACTTTTGAAGGGATGGTGGTAGAGACTTGAAACCAAGTTCTGCACCCCCATTTTTGGACATTCCGGATTCAACGGTGCCACCATCGAGTCTCTACAAGGTCGGGAAGGGACTGAACCAGAACCTTGAGGACTCTGGTGCATACCTCGATGGGTTTTCGGAGGATAACGTTTGAAGGGATGGTGGTAGAGACTTGAAAGCAAACTCTGCACCCCCATTTTTGAGCACTGGATCCAACGGTGCCACCCTCGATTCTCTACGAGGTCGGTAAGTGGGTCAACCAGAACCTTGAGGACTCTGGTGCATACCTCGACTGGTTTCGGGGGATTACTTTTGAAGGGATGGTGGTAGAGACTTGAAACCAAGCTCTACACCCCCGTTTTTGGACACTCCGGATTCAACGGTGCCACCATCGAGTCTCTACGAGGTCGGGAAGGGACTGAACCAGAACCTTGAGGACTCTGGTGCATACCTCGATGGGTTTTCGGAGGATAACGTTTGAAGGGATGGTGGTAGAGACGTGAAACTAAGCTCTGCACCCCCATTTTTGGACATTCCGGATTCAACGGTGCCACCATCGAGTCTCTACAAGGTCGGGAAGGGACTGAACCAGAACCTTGAGGACTCTGGTGCATACCTCAATGGGTTTTCGGAGGATAACGTTTGAAGGAAAGGTGGTAGAGACTTGAAAGCAAGCTCTGCACCCCCATTTTTGAGCATTCCGGATCCAACGGTGCCAACACCGAGTCTCTACGAGGTCGGGAAGGGACTGAACCAGAAGCTTGAGGACTCTGGTGCATACCTCGATGGGTTTTCGGAGGATAACGTTTGAAGGGATGGTGGTAGAGACGTGAAACTGAGCTCTGCACCCCCATTTTTGGACATTCCGGACCCAAGAGTACCACCATCGAGTCTCTACAAGGTTGGGAAGTGGGTCAACTAGAACCTCGAGGACTCTGGTGCATACCTCGATGGGTTTTTGTGGAATAACTTTTGAAGTGAATGTGGTACAGACTTGCAAGCAGGCTCTGCACCCCCATAACTTTGTCTGTACACACACACCCACACACACACTCACCCACCCACACACACACACACACACACACACCCACCCACACACACAGACACACACAAGTGAACACATCAGAATGTTAGGTGGCTGTGATGTCATCAAAGGGAATGTGATGACGTCACAGACCCTGTGCTTTGATCTAGCATGGGCTCTGTGATGACATCAGTGTTAGGTTATAATCCTAGCACCATGTCATTATCATACCTCCACTGGTTTTCGGGGGATAACTTTTGAAAGGATGGTGGTAGAGACTTGAAACCAAACTCTGCACCCCCATTTTTGGACATTCCGGATCCAACGGTGCCCACCTCGAGTCTCTACGAGGTCGGGAAGTGGGTCAACCAGAACCTTGAGGACTCTGGTGCATACCTCGACTGGTTTCGGGGGATAACTTTTGAAGGGATGGTGGTAGAGACGTGAAACTAAGCTCTGCACCCCCATTTTTGGACATTCCGGATCCAACGGTACCACCATCGAGTCTCTACGAGGTCGGGAAGGGACTGAACCAGAAGCTTGAGGACTCTGGTGCATACCTCGATGGGTTTTCGGAGGATAACGTTTGAAGGGATGGTGGTAGAGACGTGAAACTGAGCTCTGCACCCCCATTTTTGGACATTCCGGACCCAAGAGTACCACCATCGAGTCTCTACAAGGTTGGGAAGTGGGTCAACTAGAACCTCGAGGACTCTGGTGCATACCTCGATGGGTTTTTGTGGAATAACTTTTGAAGTGAATGTGGTACAGACTTGCAAGCAGGCTCTGCACCCCCATAACTTTGTCTGTACACACACACCCACACACACACTCACCCACCCACACACACACACACACACACACAAGTGAACACATCAGAATGTTAGGTGGCTGTGATGTCATCAAAGGGAATGTGATGACGTCACAGACCCTGTGCTTTGATCTAGCATGGGCTCTGTGATGACATCACTGTTAGGTTATAATCCTAGCACCATGTCATTATCATACCTCCACTGGTTTTCGTGGGATAACTTTTGAAAGGATGGTGGTAGAGACTTGAAACCAAGCTCTGCACCCCCATTTTTGGACATTCCGGATCCAACGGTGCCCACCTCGAGTCTCTACGAGGTCGGTAAGTGGGTCAACCAGAACCTTGAGGACTCTGGTGCAAACCTCGACTGGTTTCGGGGGATAACTTTTGAAGGGATGGTGGTAGAGACTGGAAACCAAGCTCTGCACCCCCATTTTTGGACATTCCGGATCCAACGGTGCCACCCTCGAGTCTCTACGACGTCGGTAAGTGGGTCAACCAGAACCTTGAGGACTCTGGTGCATACCTCGACTGGTTTCGGGGAATAACTTTTGAAGGGATGGTGGTAGAGACTTGAAACCAAGCTCTACACCCCCGTATTTGGACATTCCGGATTCAACGGTGCCACCATCGAGTCTCTACGAGGTCGGGAAGGGACTGAACCAGAACCTTGAGGACTCTGGTGCATACCTCGATGGGTTTTCGGAGGATAACGTTTGAAGGGATGGTGGTAGAGACTTGAAAGCAATCTCTGCACCCCCATTTTTGAGCACTGGATCCAACGGTGCCACCCTCGATTCTCTACGAGGTCGGTAAGTGGGTCAACCAGAACCTTGAGGACTCTGGTGCATACCTCGATGGGTTTTCGGAGGATAACGTTTGAAGGAAAGGTGGTAGAGACGTGAAACTAAGCTCTGCACCCCCATTTTCGGACATTCCGGATCCAAGGGTACCACCATCGAGTCTCTACAAGGTTGGGAAGTGGGTCAACTAGAACCTCGAGGACTCTGGTGCATACCTCGATGGGTTTTTGTGGAATAACTTTTGAAGTGAATGTGGTAC
This sequence comes from Lutjanus erythropterus, assembly GCF_056507025.1. Lineage (NCBI taxonomy): Eukaryota > Metazoa > Chordata > Actinopteri > Lutjaniformes > Lutjanidae > Lutjanus > Lutjanus erythropterus. The sequence goes on from NW_028146632.1 coordinate 1,259,694, forward strand.
AGACTTGCAAGCAGGCTCTGCACCCCCATAACTTTGTCTGTACACATACACCCACACACACACTCACCCACCCACACACACACACACACACACACACACACACACACACACAAGTGACCACATCAGAATGTTAGGTGGCTGTGATGTCATCAAAGGGAATGTGATGACGTCACAGACCCTGTGCTTTGATCTAGCATGGGCTCTGTGATGACATCAGTGTTAGGTTATAATCCTAGCACCATGTCATTATCATACCTCCACTGGTTTTCGTGGGATAACTTTTGAAAGGATGGTGGTAGAGACTTGAAACCAAGTTCTGCACCCCCATTTTTGGACATTCTGGATCCAACGGTGCCACCCTCGAGTCTCTATGAGGTCAGAAAGTGGGTCAACCAGAACCTTGAGGACTCTGGTGCAAACCTCGACTGGTTTCGGGGGATAACTTTTGAAGGGATGGTGGTAGAGACTGGAAACCAAGCTCTGCACCCGCATTTTTGGACATTCCGGATCCAACGGTGCCAACCTCGAGTCTCTACGAGGTCGGGAAGTGGGTCAACCAGAACCTTGAGGACTCTGGTGCATACCTCGACTGGTTTCGGTGGATAACTTTTGAAGGGATGGTGGTAGAGACTTGAAACCAAGCTCTGCACCCCCATTTTTGGACATTCCGGATTCAACGGTGCCACCATCGAGTCTCTACGACGTCGAGAAGGGACTGAACCAGAACCTTGAGGACTCTGGTGCATACCTCGATGGGTTTTCGGAGGATAACGTTTGAAGGAAAGGTGGTAGAGACGTGAAACTAAGCTCTGCACCCCCATTTTTGGACATTCCGGATCCAAGGGTACCACCATCGAGTCTCTACAAGGTTGGGAAGTGGGTCAACTAGAACCTCGAGGACTCTGGTGCATACCTCGATGGGTTTTTGTGGAATAACTTTTGAAGTGAATGTGGTACAGACTTGCAAGCAGGCTCTGCACCCCCATAACTTTGTCTGTACACACACACCCACACACACACTCACCCACCCACACACACACACACACACACACACACACACACACACACACAAGTGAACACATCAGAATGTTAGGTGGCTGTGATGTCATCAAAGGGAATGTGATGACGTCACAGACCCTGTGCTTTGATCTAGCATGGGCTCTGTGATGACATCTGTGTTAGGTTATAATCCTACAACCATGTCATTATCATACCTCCACTGGTTTTCGGGGGATAAGTTTTGAAAGGATGGTGGTAGAGACTTGAAACCAAGCTCTGCACCCCCATTTTTGGACATTCCGGATCCAACGGTGCCACCCTCGAGTCTCTACGAGGTCGGTAAGAGGGTCAACCAGAACCTTGAGGACTCTGGTGCATACCTCGACTGGTTTCGGGGGATAACTTTTGAAGGGATGGTGGTAGAGACTTGAAAGCAAGCTCTGCACCCCCATTTTTGAGCATTCCGGATCCAACGGTGCCACCATCGAGTCTCTACGAGGTCGGGAAGGTACTGAACCAGAACCTTGAGGACTCTGGTGCATACCTCGATGGGTTTTCGGAGGATAACGTTTGAAGGAAAGGTGGTAGAGACGTGAAACTAAGCTCTGCACCCCCATTTCTGGACATTCCGGATGCAACGGTGACACCATCGAGTCTCTACGAGGTCGGGAAGGGACTGAACCAGAACCTTGAGGACTCTGGTGCATACCTCGATGGGTTTTCGGAGGATAACGTTTGAAGGGATGGTGGTAGAGACTTGAAAGCAAGCTCTGCACCCCCATTTTTGAGCATTCCGGATCCAACGGTACCACCATCGAGTCTCTATGAGGTCGGGAAGGGACTGAACCAGAACCTTGAGGACTCTGGTGCATACCTCGATGGGTTTTCGGAGGATAACGTTTGAAGGAAAGGTGGTAGAGACGTGAAACTAAGCTCTGCACCCCCATTTTTGGACATTCCGGATCCAAGGGTACCACCATCGAGTCTCTACAAGGTTGGGAAGTGGGTCAACTAGAACCTCGAGGACTCTGGTGCATACCTCGATGGGTTTTTGTGGAATAACTTTTGAAGTGAATGTGGTACAGACTTGCAAGCAGGCTCTGCACCCCCATAACTTTGTCTGTACACATACACCCACACACACACTCACCCACCCACACACACACACACACACACACACACACACACACACACACACACACAAGTGAACACATCAGAATGTTAGGTGGCTGTGATGTCATCAAAGGGAATGTGATGACGTCACAGACCCTGTGCTTTGATCTAGCATGGGCTCTGTGATGACATCACTGTTAGGTTATAATCCTAGCACCATGTCATTATCATACCTCCACTGGTTTTCGTGGGATAACTTTTGAAAGGATGGTGGTAGAGACTTGAAACCAAGCTCTCCACCCCCATTTTTGGACATTCCGGATCCAACGGTGCCACCCTCGAGTCTCTACGAGGTCGGTAAGTGGGTCAACCAGAACCTTGAGGACTCTGGTGCAAACCTCGACTGGTTTCAGGGGATAACTTTTGAAGGGATGGTGGTAGAGACTGGAAACCAAGCTCTGCACCCCCATTTTTGGACATTCCGGATCCAACGGTGCCACCCTCGAGTCTCTACGAGGTCGGTAAGTGGGTCAACGAGAACCTTGAGGACTCTGGTGCATACCTCGACTGGTTTCGGGGAATAACTTTTGAAGGGATGGTGGTAGAGACTTGAAACCAAGCTCTACACCCCCGTTTTTGGACATTCCGGATTCAACGGTGCCACCATCGAGTCTCTACGAGGTCGGGAAGGGACTGAACCAGAACCTTGAGGACTCTGGTGCATACCTCGATGGGTTTTCGGAGGATAACGTTTGAAGGGATGGTGGTAGAGACTTGAAAGCAAACTCTGCACCCCCATTTTTGAGCACTGGATCCAACGGTGCCACCCTCGATTCTCTACGAGGTCGGTAAGTGGGTCAACCAGAACCTTGAGGACTCTGGTGCATACCTCGACTGGTTTCGGGGGATTACTTTTGAAGGGATGGTGGTAGAGACTTGAAACCAAGCTCTACACCCCCGTTTTTGGACACTCCGGATTCAACGGTGCCACCATCGAGTCTCTACGAGGTCGGGAAGGGACTGAACCAGAACCTTGAGGACTCTGGTGCATACCTCGATGGGTTTTCGGAGGATAACGTTTGAAGGGATGGTGGTAGAGACGTGAAACTAAGCTCTGCACCCCCATTTTTGGACATTCCGGATTCAACGGTGCCACCATCGAGTCTCTACAAGGTCGGGAAGGGACTGAACCAGAACCTTGAGGACTCTGGTGCATACCTCGATGGGTTTTCGGAGGATAACGTCTGAAGGAAAGGTGGTAGAGACTTGAAAGCAAGCTCTGCACCCCCATTTTTGAGCATTCCGGATCCAACGGTGCCAACACCGAGTCTCTACGAGGTCGGGAAGGGACTGAACCAGAAGCTTGAGGACTCTGGTGCATACCTCGATGGGTTTTCGGAGGATAACGTTTGAAGGGATGGTGGTACAGACGTGAAACTGAGCTCTGCACCCCCATTTTTGGACATTCCGGACCCAAGAGTACCACCATCGAGTCTCTACAAGGTTGGGAAGTGGGTCAACTAGAACCTCGAGGACTCTGGTGCATACCTCGATGGGTTTTTGTGGAATAACTTTTGAAGTGAATGTGGTACAGACTTGCAAGCAGGCTCTGCACCCCCATAACTTTGTCTGTACACACACACCCACACACACACTCACCCACCCACACACACACACACACACACACACCCACCCACACACACACACACACACAAGTGAACACATCAGAATGTTAGGTGGCTGTGATGTCATCAAAGGGAATGTGATGACGTCACAGACCCTGTGCTTTGATCTAGCATGGGCTCTGTGATGACATCAGTGTTAGGTTATAATCCTAGCACCATGTCATTATCATACCTCCACTGGTTTTCGGGGGATAACTTTTGAAAGGATGGTGGTAGAGACTTGAAACCAAGCTCTGCACCCCCATTTTTGGACATTCCGGATCCAACGGTGCCCACCTCGAGTCTCTACGAGGTCGGGAAGTGGGTCAACCAGAACCTTGAGGACTCTGGTGCATACCTCGACTGGTTTCGGGGGATAACTTTTGAAGGGATGGTGGTAGAGACGTGAAACTAAGCTCTGCACCCCCATTTTTGGACATTCCGGATCCAACGGTACCACCATCGAGTCTCTACGAGGTCGGGAAGGGACTGAACCAGAACCTTGAGGACTCTGGTGCATACCTCGATGGGTTTTCGGAGGATAACGTTTGAAGGAAAGGTGGTAGAGACGTGAAACTAAGCTCTGCACCCCCATTTTTGGACATTCCGGATCCAACGGTACCACCATCGAGTCTCTACAAGGTTGGGAAGTGGGTCAACTAGAACCTCGAGGACTCTGGTGCATACCTCGATGGGTTTTTGTGGAATAACTTTTGAAGTGAATGTGGTACAGACTTGCAAGCAGGCTCTGCACCCCCATAACTTTGTCTGTACACATACACCCACACACACACTCACCCACCCACACACACACACACACACACACACACACACACACACACAAGTGAACACATCAGAATGTTAGGTGGCTGTGATGTCATCAAAGGGAATGTGATGACGTCACAGACCCTGTGCTTTGATCTAGCATGGGCTCTGTGATGACATCACTGTTAGGTTATAATCCTAGCACCATGTCATTATCATACCTCCACTGGTTTTCGTGGGATAACTTTTGAAAGGATGGTGGTAGAGACTTGAAACCAAGCTCTGCACCCCCATTTTTGGACATTCCGGATCCAACGGTGCCACCCTCGAGTCTCTACGAGGTCGGTAAGTGGGTCAACCAGAACCTTGAGGACTCTGGTGCAAACCTCGACTGGTTTCGGGGGATAACTTTTGAAGGGATGGTGGTAGAGACTGGAAACCAAGCTCTGCACCCCCATTTTTGGACATTTCGGATCCAACGGTGCCACCCTCGAGTCTCTACGAGGTCGGTAAGTGGGTCAACCAGAACCTTGAGGACTCTGGTGCATACCTCGACTGGTTTCGGGGAATAACTTTTGAAGGGATGGTGGTAGAGACTTGAAACCAAGCTCTACACCCCCGTTTTTGGACATTCCGGATTCAACGGTGCCACCATCGAGTCTCTACGAGGTCGGGAAGGGACTGAACCAGAACCTTGAGGACTCTGGTGCATACCTCGATGGGTTTTCGGAGGATAACGTTTGAAGGGATGGTGGTAGAGACTTGAAAGCAAACTCTGCACCCCCATTTTTGAGCACTGGATCCAACGGTGCCACCCTCGATTCTCTACGAGGTCCGTAAGTGGGTCAACCAGAACCTTGAGGACTCTGGTGCATACCTCGATGGGTTTTCGGAGGATAACGTTTGAAGGAAAGGTGGTAGAGACGTGAAACTAAGCTCTGCACCCCCATTTTCGGACATTCCGGATCCAAGGGTACCACCATCGAGTCTCTACAAGGTTGGGAAGTGGGTCAACTAGAACCTCGAGGACTCTGGTGCATACCTCGATGGGTTTTTGTGGAATAACTTTTGAAGTGAATGTGGTACAGACTTGCAAGCAGGCTCTGCACCCCCATAACTTTGTCTGTACACACACACCCACACACACACTCACCCACCCACACACACACACACACACACACACACACACAAGTGAACACATCAGAATGTTAGGTGGCTGTGATGTCATCAAAGGGAATGTGATGACGTCACAGACCCTGTGCTTTGATCTAACATGGGCTCTGTGATGACATCTGTGTTAGGTTATAATCCTAGCACCATGTCATTATCATACCTCCACTGGTTTTCGGGGGATAACTTTTGAAAGGATGGTGGTAGAGACTTGAAACCAAGCTCTGCACCCCCATTTTTGGACCTTTCGGATCCAACGGTGCCACCCTCGAGTCTCTACGAGGTCGGTAAGAGGGTCAACCAGAACCTTGAGGACTCTGGTGCATACCTCGACTGGTTTCGGGGGATAACTTTTGAAGGGATGGTGGTAGAGACTTGAAACCAAGTTCTGCACCCCCATTTTTGGACATTCCGGATTCAACGGTGCCACCATCGAGTCTCTACGACGTCGAGAAGGGACTGAACCAGAACCTTGAGGACTCTGGTGCATACCTCGACTGGTTTCGGGGGATAACTTTTGAAGGGATGGTGGTAGAGACTTGAAACTAAGCTCTGCACCCCCATTTTTGGACATTCCGGATCCAAGGGTACCACCATCGAGTCTCTACAAGGTTGGGAAGTGGGTCAACTAGAACCTCGAGGACTCTGGTGCATACCTCGATGGGTTTTTGTGGAATAACTTTTGAAGTAAATGTGGTACAGACTTGCAAGCAGGCTCTGCACCCCCATAACTTTGTCTGTACACATACACCCACACACACACTCACCCACCCACACACACACACACACACACACACACACACACACACACACACAAGTGAACACATCAGAATGTTAGGTGGCTGTGATGTCATCAAAGGGAATGTGATGACGTCACAGACCCTGTGCTTTGATCTAGCATGGGCTCTGTGATGACATCACTGTTAGGTTATAATCCTAGCACCATGTCATTATCATACCTCCACTGGTTTTCGTGGGATAACTTTTGAAAGGATGGTGGTAGAGACTTGAAACCAAGCTCTCCACCCCCATTTTTGGACATTCCGGATCCAACGGTGCCACCCTCGAGTCTCTACGAGGTCGGTAAGTGGGTCAACCAGAACCTTGAGGACTCTGGTGCAAACCTCGACTGGTTTCAGGGGATAACTTTTGAAGGGATGGTGGTAGAGACTGGAAACCAAGCTCTGCACCCCCATTTTTGGACATTCCGGATCCAACGGTGCCACTCTTGAGTCTCTACAAGGTCGGTAAGTGGGTCAACCAGAACCTTGAGGACTCTGGTGCATACTTCGACTGGTTTCGGGGAATAACTTTTGAAGGGATGGTGGTATAGACTTGAAACCAAGCTCTACACCCCCGTTTTTTGAAAATTCCGGATTCAACGGTGCCACCATCGAGTCTCTACGAGGTCGGGAAGGGACTGAACCAGAACCTTGAGGACTCTGGTGCATACCTCGATGGGTTTTCGGAGGATAACGTTTGAAGGGATGGTGGTAGAGACTTGAAAGCAAACTCTGCACCCCCATTTTTGAGCACTGGATCCAACGGTGCCACCCTCGATTCTCTACGAGGTCGGTAAGTGGGTCAACCAGAACCTTGAGGACTCTGGTGCATACCTCGACTGGTTTCGGGGGATTACTTTTGAAGGGATGGTGGTAGAGACTTGAAACCAAGCTCTACACCCCCGTTTTTGGACACTCCGGATTCAACGGTGCCACCATCGAGTCTCTACGAGGTCGGGAAGGGACTGAACCAGAACCTTGAGGACTCTGGTGCATACCTCGATGGGTTTTCGGAGGATAACGTTTGAAGGGATGGTGGTAGAGACTTGAAAGCAAACTCTGCACCCCCATTTTTGAGCACTGGATCCAACGGTGCCACCCTCGATTCTCTACGAGGTCGGTAAGTGGGTCAACCAGAACCTTGAGGACTCTGGTGCATACCTCGACTGGTTTCGGGGGATTACTTTTGAAGGGATGGTGGTAGAGACTTGAAACCAAGCTCTACACCCCCGTTTTTGGACACTCCGGATTCAACGGTGCCACCATCGAGTCTCTACGAGGTCGGGAAGGGACTGAACCAGAACCTTGAGGACTCTGGTGCATACCTCGATGGGTTTTCGGAGGATAACGTTTGAAGGGATGGTGGTAGAGACGTGAAACTAAGCTCTGCACCCCCATTTTTGGACATTCCGGATTCAACGGTGCCACCATCGAGTCTCTACAAGGTCGGGAAGGGACTGAACCAGAACCTTGAGGACTCTGGTGCATACCTCAATGGGTTTTCGGAGGATAACGTTTGAAGGAAAGGTGGTAGAGACTTGAAAGCAAGCTCTGCACCCCCATTTTTGAGCATTCCGGATCCAACGGTGCCAACACCGAGTCTCTACGAGGTCGGGAAGGGACTGAACCAGAAGCTTGAGGACTCTGGTGCATACCTCGATGGGTTTTCGGAGGATAACGTTTGAAGGGATGGTGGTAGAGACGTGAAACTGAGCTCTGCACCCCCATTTTTGGACATTCCGGACCCAAGAGTACCACCATCGAGTCTCTACAAGGTTGGGAAGTGGGTCAACTAGAACCTCGAGGACTCTGGTGCATACCTCGATGGGTTTTTGTGGAATAACTTTTGAAGTGAATGTGGTACAGACTTGCAAGCAGGCTCTGCACCCCCATAACTTTGTCTGTACACATACACCCACACACACACTCACCCACCCACACACACACACACACACACACACACACACACACACACAAGTGAACACATCAGAATGTTAGGTGGCTGTGATGTCATCAAAGGGAATGTGATGACGTCACAGACCCTGTGCTTTGATCTAGCATGGGCTCTGTGATGACATCACTGTTAGGTTATAATCCTAGCACCATGTCATTATCATACCTCCACTGGTTTTCGTGGGATAACTTTTGAAAGGATGGTGGTAGAGACTTGAAACCAAGCTCTGCACCCCCATTTTTGGACATTCCGGATCCAACGGTGCCACCCTCGAGTCTCTACGAGGTCGGTAAGTGGGTCAACCAGAACCTTGAGGACTCTGGTGCAAACCTCGACTGGTTTCGGGGGATAACTTTTGAAGGGATGGTGGTAGAGACTGGAAACCAAGCTCTGCACCCCCATTTTTGGACATTCCGGATCCAACGGTGCCACCCTCGAGTCTCTACGAGGTCGGTAAGTGGGTCAACCAGAACCTTGAGGACTCTGGTGCATACCTCGACTGGTTTCGGGGAATAACTTTTGAAGGGATGGTGGTAGAGACTTGAAACCAAGCTCTACACCCCCGTTTTTGGACATTCCGGATTCAACGGTGCCACCATCGAGTCTCTACGAGGTCGGGAAGGGACTGAACCAGAACCTTGAGGACTCTGGTGCATACCTCGATGGGTTTTCGGAGGATAACGTTTGAAGGGATGGTGGTAGAGACTTGAAAGCAAACTCTGCACCCCCATTTTTGAGCACTGGATCCAACGGTGCCACCCTCGATTCTCTACGAGGTCGGTAAGTGGGTCAACCAGAACCTTGAGGACTCTGGTGCATACCTCGATGGGTTTTCGGAGGATAACGTTTGAAGGAAAGGTGGTAGAGACGTGAAACTAAGCTCTGCACCCCCATTTTCGGACATTCCGGATCCAAGGGTACCACCATCGAGTCTCTACAAGGTTGGGAAGTGGGTCAACTAGAACCTCGAGGACTCTGGTGCATACCTCGATGGGTTTTTGTGGAATAACTTTTGAAGTGAATGTGGTACAGACTTGCAAGCAGGCTCTGCACCCCCATAACTTTGTCTGTACACATACACCCACACACACACTCACCCACCCACACACACACACACACACACACACACACACACACACACACAAGTGACCACATCAGAATGTTAGGTGGCTGTGATGTCATCAAAGGGAATGTGATGACGTCACAGACCCTGTGCTTTGATCTAGCATGGGCTCTGTGATGACATCAGTGTTAGGTCATAATCCTAGCACCATGTCATTATCATACCTCCACTGGTTTTCGTGGGATAACTTTTGAAAGGATGGTGGTAGAGACTTGAAACCAAGCTCTGCACCCCCATTTTTGGACATTCTGGATCCAACGGTGCCACCCTCGAGTCTCTACGAGGTCAGAAAGTGGGTCAACCAGAACCTTGAGGACTCTGGTGCAAACCTCGACTGGTTTCGGGGGATAACTTTTGAAGGGATGGTGGTAGAGACTGGAAACCAAGCTCTGCACCCCCATTTTTGGACATTCCGGATCCAACGGTGCCAACCTCGAGTCTCTACGAGGTCGGGAAGTGGGTCAACCAGAACCTTGAGGACTCTGGTGCATACCTCGACTGGTTTCGCTGGATAACTTTTGAAGGGACGGTGGTAGAGACTTGAAACCTAGCTCTGCACCCACATTTCTGGACATTTCGGATTTAACGGTGCCACCATCGAGTCTCTACGAGGTCGGGAAGGGACTGAACCAGAACCTTGAGGACTCTGGTGCATACCTCGACTGGTTTTGGGGGATAACTTTTGAAGGGATGGTGGTAGAGACTTGAAACCAAGCTCTACACCCCCATTTTTGGACATTCCGGATTCAACGGTGCCACCATCGAGTCTCTACGAGGTCGGGAAGGGACTGAACCAGAACCTTGAGGACTCAGGTGCATACCTCGATGGGTTTTCGGAGGATAACGTTTGAAGGAAAGGTGGTAGAGACGTGAAACTAAGCTCTGCACCGCTATTTTTGGACATTCCGGATCCAAGGGTACCACCATCGAGTCTCTACAAGGTTGGGAAGTGGGTCAACTAGAACCTCGAGGACTCTGGTGCATACCTCGATGGGTTTTTGTGGAATAACTTTTGAAGTGAATGTGGTACAGACTTGCAAGCAGGCTCTGCACCCCCATAACTTTGTCTGTACACACACACCCACACACACACGCACCCACCCACACACACACACACACACACACACACACACAAGTGAACACATCAGAATGTTAGGTGGCTGTGATGTCATCAAAGGGAATGTGATGACGTCACAGACCCTGTGCTTTGATCTAACATGGGCTCTGTGATGACATCTGTGTTAGGTTATAATCCTAGCACCATGTCATTATCATACCTCCACTGGTTTTCGGGGGATAACTTTTGAAAGGATGGTGGTAGAGACTTGAAACCAAGCTCTGCACCCCCATTTTTGGACCTTTCGGATCCAACGGTGCCACCCTCGAGTCTCTACGAGGTCGGTAAGAGGGTCAACCAGAACCTTGAGGACTCTGGTGCATACCTCGACTGGTTTCGGGGGATAACTTTTGAAGGGATGGTGGTAGAGACTTGAAACTAAGCTCTGCACCGCTATTTTTGGACATTCCGGATCCAAGGGTACCACCATCGAGTCTCTACAAGGTTGGGAAGTGGGTCAACTAGAACCTCGAGGACTCTGGTGCATACCTCGATGGGTTTTTGTGGAATAACTTTTGAAGTGAATGTGGTACAGACTTGCAAGCAGGCTCTGCACCCCCATAACTTTGTCTGTACACACACACCCACACACACACGCACCCACCCACACACACACACACACACACACACACACACAAGTGACCACATCAGAATGTTAGGTGGCTGTGATGTCATCAAAGGGAATGTGATGACGTCACAGACCCTGTGCTTTGATCTAGCATGGGCTCTGTGATGACATCAGTGTTAGGTCATAATCCTAGCACCATGTCATTATCATACCTCCACTGGTTTTCGTGGGATAACTTTTGAAAGGATGGTGGTAGAGACTTGAAACCAAGCTCTGCACCCCCATTTTTGGACATTCTGGATCCAACGGTGCCACCCTCGAGTCTCTACGAGGTCAGAAAGTGGGTCAACCAGAACCTTGAGGACTCTGGTGCAAACCTCGACTGGTTTCGGGGGATAACTTTTGAAGGGATGGTGGTAGAGACTGGAAACCAAGCTCTGCACCCCCATTTTTGGACATTCCGGATCCAACGGTGCCAACCTCGAGTCTCTACGAGGTCGGGAAGTGGGTCAACCAGAACCTTGAGGACTCTGGTGCATACCTCGACTGGTTTCGCTGGATAAATTTTGAAGGGACGGTGGTAGAGACTTGAAACCTAGCTCTGCACCCACATTTCTGGACATTTCGGATTTAACGGTGCCACCATCGAGTCTCTACGAGGTCGGGAAGGGACTGAACCAGAACCTTGAGGACTCTGGTGCATACCTCGACTGGTTTTGGGGGATAACTTTTGAAGGGATGGTGGTAGAGACTTGAAACCAAGCTCTACACCCCCATTTTTGGACATTCCGGATTCAACGGTGCCACCATCGAGTCTCTACGAGGTCGGGAAGGGACTGAACCAGAACCTTGAGGACTCAGGTGCATACCTCGATGGGTTTTCGGAGGATAACGTTTGAAGGAAAGGTGGTAGAGACGTGAAACTAAGCTCTGCACCGCTATTTTTGGACATTCCGGATCCAAGGGTACCACCATCGAGTCTCTACAAGGTTGGGAAGTGGGTCAACTAGAACCTCGAGGACTCTGGTGCATACCTCGATGGGTTTTTGTGGAATAACTTTTGAAGTGAATGTGGTACAGACTTGCAAGCAGGCTCTGCACCCCCATAACTTTGTCTGTACACACACACCCACACACACACGCACCCACCCACACACACACACACACACACACACACACACAAGTGAACACATCAGAATGTTAGGTGGCTGTGATGTCATCAAAGGGAATGTGATGACGTCACAGACCCTGTGCTTTGATCTAACATGGGCTCTGTGATGACATCTGTGTTAGGTTATAATCCTAGCACCATGTCATTATCATACCTCCACTGGTTTTCGGGGGATAACTTTTGAAAGGATGGTGGTAGAGACTTGAAACCAAGCTCTGCACCCCCATTTTTGGACCTTTCGGATCCAACGGTGCCACCCTCGAGTCTCTACGAGGTCGGTAAGAGGGTCAACCAGAACCTTGAGGACTCTGGTGCATACCTCGACTGGTTTCGGGGGATAACTTTTGAAGGGATGGTGGTAGAGACTTGAAACCAAGTTCTGCACCCCCATTTTTGGACATTCCGGATTCAACGGTGCCACCATCGAGTCTCTACGACGTCGAGAACGGACTGAACCAGAACCTTGAGGACTCTGGTGCATACCTCGATGGGTTTTCGGAGGATAACGTTTGAAGGAAAGGTGGTAGAGACGTGAAACTAAGCTCTGCACCCCCATTTTTGGACATTCCGGATCCAAGGGTACCACCATCGAGTCTCTACAAGGTTGGGAAGTGGGTCAACTAGAACCTCGAGGACTCTGGTGCATACCTCGATGGGTTTTTGTGGAATAACTTTTGAAGTGAATGTGGTACAGACTTGCAAGCAGGCTCTGCACCCCCATAACTTTGTCTGTTCACATACACCCACACACACACTCACCCACCCACACACACACACACACACACACACACACACACACACACAAGTGAACACATCAGAATGTTAGGTGGCTGTGATGTCATCAAAGGGAATGTGATGACGTCACAGACCCTGTGCTTTGATCTAGCATGGGCTCTGTGATGACATCACTGTTAGGTTATAATCCTAGCACCATGTCATTATCATACCTCCACTGGTTTTCGTGGGATAACTTTTGAAAGGATGGTGGTAGAGACTTGAAACCAAGCTCTCCACCCCCATTTTTGGACATTCCGGATCCAACGGTGCCACCCTCGAGTCTCTACGAGGTCGGTAAGTGGGTCAACCAGAACCTTGAGGACTCTGGTGCAAACCTCGACTGGTTTCAGGGGATAACTTTTGAAGGGATGGTGGTAGAGACTGGAAACCAAGCTCTGCACCCCCATTTTTGGACATTCCGGATCCAACGGTGCCACTCTTGAGTCTCTACGAGGTCGGTAAGTGGGTCAACCAGAACCTTGAGGACTCTGGTGCATACTTCGACTGGTTTCGGGGAATAACTTTTGAAGGGATGGTGGTATAGACTTGAAACCAAGCTCTACACCCCCGTTTTTTGAAAATTCCGGATTCAACGGTGCCACCATCGAGTCTCTACGAGGTCGGGAAGGGACTGAACCAGAACCTTGAGGACTCTGGTGCATACCTCGATGGGTTTTCGGAGGATAACGTTTGAAGGGATGGTGGTAGAGACTTGAAAGCAAACTCTGCACCCCCATTTTTGAGCACTGGATCCAACGGTGCCACCCTCGATTCTCTACGAGGTCGGTAAGTGGGTCAACCAGAACCTTGAGGACTCTGGTGCATACCTCGACTGGTTTCGGGGGATTACTTTTGAAGGGATGGTGGTAGAGACTTGAAACCAAGCTCTACACCCCCGTTTTTGGACACTCCGGATTCAACGGTGCCACCATCGAGTCTCTACGAGGTCGGGAAGGGACTGAACCAGAACCTTGAGGACTCTGGTGCATACCTCGATGGGTTTTCGGAGGATAACGTTTGAAGGGATGGTGGTAGAGACTTGAAAGCAAACTCTGCACCCCCATTTTTGAGCACTGGATCCAACGGTGCCACCCTCGATTCTCTACGAGGTCGGTAAGTGGGTCAACCAGAACCTTGAGGACTCTGGTGCATACCTCGACTGGTTTCGGGGGATTACTTTTGAAGGGATGGTGGTAGAGACTTGAAATCAAGCTCTACACCCCCGTTTTTGGACACTCCGGATTCAACGGTGCCACCATCGAGTCTCTACGAGGTCGGGAAGGGACTGAACCAGAACCTTGAGGACTCTGGTGCATACCTCGATGGGTTTTCGGAGGATAACGTTTGAAGGGATGGTGGTAGAGACGTGAAACTAAGCTCTGCACCCCCATTTTTGGACATTCCGGATTCAACGGTGCCACCATCGAGTCTCTACAAGGTTGGGAAGGGACTGAACCAGAACCTTGAGGACTCTGGTGCATACCTCAATGGGTTTTCGGAGGATAACGTTTGAAGGAAAGGTGGTAGAGACTTGAAAGCAAGCTCTGCACCCCCATTTTTGAGCATTCCGGATCCAACGGTGCCAACACCGAGTCTCTACGAGGTCGGGAAGGGACTGAACCAGAAGCTTGAGGACTCTGGTGCATACCTCGATGGGTTTTCGGAGGATAACGTTTGAAGGGATGGTGGTAGAGACGTGAAACTGAGCTCTGCACCCCCATTTTTGGACATTCCGGACCCAAGAGTACCACCATCGAGTCTCTACAAGGTTGGGAAGTGGGTCAACTAGAACCTCGAGGACTCTGGTGCATACCTCGATGGGTTTTTGTGGAATAACTTTTGAAGTGAATGTGGTACAGACTTGCAAGCAGGCTCTGCACCCCCATAACTTTGTCTGTACACACACACCCACACACACACTCACCCACCCACACACACACACACACACACACACCCACCCACACACACACACACACACAAGTGAACAC
Source organism: Lutjanus erythropterus (assembly GCF_056507025.1). Classification (NCBI taxonomy): domain Eukaryota; kingdom Metazoa; phylum Chordata; class Actinopteri; order Lutjaniformes; family Lutjanidae; genus Lutjanus; species Lutjanus erythropterus. The sequence goes on from NW_028146632.1 coordinate 1,274,885, forward strand.
ATCAGAATGTTAGGTGGCTGTGATGTCATCAAAGGGAATGTGATGACGTCACAGACCCTGTGCTTTGATCTAGCATGGGCTCTGTGATGACATCAGTGTTAGGTTATAATCCTAGCACCATGTCATTATCATACCTCCACTGGTTTTCGTGGGATAACTTTTGAAAGGATGGTGGTAGAGACTTGAAACCAAGCTCTGCACCCCCATTTTTGGACATTCTGGATCCAACGGTGCCACCCTCGAGTCTCTACGAGGTCAGAAAGTGGGTCAACCAGAACCTTGAGGACTCTGGTGCAAACCTCGACTGGTTTCGGGGTATAACTTTTGAAGGGATGGTGGTAGAGACTGGAAACCAAGCTCTGCACCCGCATTTTTGGACATTCCGGATCCAACGGTGCCAACCTCGAGTCTCTACGAGGTCGGGAAGTGGGTCAACCAGAACCTTGAGGACTCTGGTGCATACCTCGACTGGTTTCGGTGGATAACTTTTGAAGGGATGGTGGTAGAGACTTGAAACCAAGCTCTGCACCCCCATTTTTGGACATTCCGGATTCAACGGTGCCACCATCGAGTCTCTACGACGTCGAGAAGGGACTGAACCAGAACCTTGAGGACTCTGGTGCATACCTCGATGGGTTTTCGGAGGATAACGTTTGAAGGAAAGGTGGTAGAGACGTGAAACTAAGCTCTGCACCCCCATTTTTGGACATTCCGGATCCAAGGGTACCACCATCGAGTCTCTACAAGGTTGGGAAGTGGGTCAACTAGAACCTCGAGGACTCTGGTGCATACCTCGATGGGTTTTTGTGGAATAACTTTTGAAGTGAATGTGGTACAGACTTGCAAGCAGGCTCTGCACCCCCATAACTTTGTCTGTACACACACACCCACACACACACTCACCCACCCACACACACACACACACACACACACACACACACACACACACACAAGTGAACACATCAGAATGTTAGGTGGCTGTGATGTCATCAAAGGGAATGTGATGACGTCACAGACCCTGTGCTTTGATCTAGCATGGGCTCTGTGATGACATCTGTGTTAGGTTATAATCCTACAACCATGTCATTATCATACCTCCACTGGTTTTCGGGGGATAACTTTTGAAAGGATGGTGGTAGAGACTTGAAACCAAGCTCTGCACCCCCATTTTTGGACATTCCGGATCCAACGGTGCCACCCTCGAGTCTCTACGAGGTCGGTAAGAGGGTCAACCAGAACCTTGAGGACTCTGGTGCATACCTCGACTGGTTTCGGGGGATAACTTTTGAAGGGATGGTGGTAGAGACTTGAAACCAAGCTCTGCACCCCTATTTTTGGACATTCCGGATTCAACGGTGCCACCATCGAGTCTCTACGAGGTCGGGAAGGGACTGAACCAGAACCTTGAGGACTCTGGTGCATACCTCGATGGGTTTTCGGAGGATAACGTTTGAAGGGATGGTGGTAGAGACTTGAAAGCAAGCTCTGCACCCCCATTTTTGAGCATTCCGGATCCAACGGTGCCACCATCGAGTCTCTACGAGGTCGGGAAGGTACTGAACCAGAACCTTGAGGACTCTGGTGCATACCTCGATGGGTTTTCGGAGGATAACGTTTGAAGGAAAGGTGGTAGAGACGTGAAACTAAGCTCTGCACCCCCATTTCTGGACATTCCGGATGCAACGGTGACACCATCGAGTCTCTACGAGGTCGGGAAGGGACTGAACCAGAACCTTGAGGACTCTGGTGCATACCTCGATGGGTTTTCGGAGGATAACGTTTGAAGGGATGGTGGTAGAGACTTGAAAGCAAGCTCTGCACCCCCATTTTTGAGCATTCCGGATCCAACGGTACCACCATCGAGTCTCTATGAGGTCGGGAAGGGACTGAACCAGAACCTTGAGGACTCTGGTGCATACCTCGATGGGTTTTCGGAGGATAACGTTTGAAGGAAAGGTGGTAGAGACGTGAAACTAAGCTCTGCACCCCCATTTTTGGACATTCCGGATCCAAGGGTACCACCATCGAGTCTCTACAAGGTTGGGAAGTGGGTCAACTAGAACCTCGAGGACTCTGGTGCATACCTCGATGGGTTTTTGTGGAATAACTTTTGAAGTGAATGTGGTACAGACTTGCAAGCAGGCTCTGCACCCCCATAACTTTGTCTGTACACACACACCCACACACACACTCACCCACCCACACACACACACACACACACACACACACACACACACACACACACACAAGTGAACACATCAGAATGTTAGGTGGCTGTGATGTCATCAAAGGGAATGTGATGACGTCACAGACCCTGTGCTTTGATCTAGCATGGGCTCTGTGATGACATCACTGTTAGGTTATAATCCTAGCACCATGTCATTATCATACCTCCACTGGTTTTCGTGGGATAACTTTTGAAAGGATGGTGGTAGAGACTTGAAACCAAGCTCTCCACCCCCATTTTTGGACATTCCGGATCCAACGGTGCCACCCTCGAGTCTCTACGAGGTCGGTAAGTGGGTCAACCAGAACCTTGAGGACTCTGGTGCAAACCTCGACTGGTTTCAGGGGATAACTTTTGAAGGGATGGTGGTAGAGACTGGAAACCAAGCTCTGCACCCCCATTTTTGGACATTCCGGATCCAACGGTGCCACCCTCGAGTCTCTACGAGGTCGGTAAGTGGGTCAACCAGAACCTTGAGGACTCTGGTGCATACCTCGACTGGTTTCGGGGAATAACTTTTGAAGGGATGGTGGTAGAGACTTGAAACCAAGCTCTACACCCCCGTTTTTGGACATTCCGGATTCAACGGTGCCACCATCGAGTCTCTACGAGGTCGGGAAGGGACTGAACCAGAACCTTGAGGACTCTGGTGCATACCTCGATGGGTTTTCGGAGGATAACGTTTGAAGGGATGGTGGTAGAGACTTGAAAGCAAACTCTGCACCCCCATTTTTGAGCACTGGATCCAACGGTGCCACCCTCGATTCTCTACGAGGTCGGTAAGTGGGTCAACCAGAACCTTGAGGACTCTGGTGCATACCTCGACTGGTTTCGGGGGATTACTTTTGAAGGGATGGTGGTAGAGACTTGAAACCAAGCTCTACACCCCCGTTTTTGGACACTCCGGATTCAACGGTGCCACCATCGAGTCTCTACGAGGTCGGGAAGGGACTGAACCAGAACCTTGAGGACTCTGGTGCATACCTCGATGGGTTTTCGGAGGATAACGTTTGAAGGGATGGTGGTAGAGACGTGAAACTAAGCTCTGCACCCCCATTTTTGGACATTCCGGATTCAACGGTGCCACCATCGAGTCTCTACAAGGTCGGGAAGGGACTGAACCAGAACCTTGAGGACTCTGGTGCATACCTCGATGGGTTTTCGGAGGATAACGTTTGAAGGAAAGGTGGTAGAGACTTGAAAGCAAGCTCTGCACCCCCATTTTTGAGCATTCCGGATCCAACGGTGCCAACACCGAGTCTCTACGAGGTCGGGAAGGGACTGAACCAGAAGCTTGAGGACTCTGGTGCATACCTCGATGGGTTTTCGGAGGATAACGTTTGAAGGGATGGTGGTACAGACGTGAAACTGAGCTCTGCACCCCCATTTTTGGACATTCCGGACCCAAGAGTACCACCATCGAGTCTCTACAAGGTTGGGAAGTGGGTCAACTAGAACCTCGAGGACTCTGGTGCATACCTCGATGGGTTTTTGTGGAATAACTTTTGAAGTGAATGTGGTACAGACTTGCAAGCAGGCTCTGCACCCCCATAACTTTGTCTGTACACACACACCCACACACACACTCACCCACCCACACACACACACACACACACACACCCACCCACACACACACACACACACAAGTGAACACATCAGAATGTTAGGTGGCTGTGATGTCATCAAAGGGAATGTGATGACGTCACAGACCCTGTGCTTTGATCTAGCATGGGCTCTGTGATGACATCAGTGTTAGGTTATAATCCTAGCACCATGTCATTATCATACCTCCACTGGTTTTCGGGGGATAACTTTTGAAAGGATGGTGGTAGAGACTTGAAACCAAGCTCTGCACCCCCATTTTTGGACATTCCGGATCCAACGGTGCCACCATCGAGTCTCTACAAGGTCGGGAAGGGACTGAACCAGAACCTTGAGGACTATGGTACATACCTCGATGGGTTTTCGGAGGATAACGTTTGAAGGAAAGGTGGTAGAGACTTGAAACCAAGGTCTGCACCCCCATTTTTGGACATTCCGGATCCAACGGTACCACCCCCGAGTCTCTACGAGGTCGGTAAGAGGGTCAACCAGAACCTTGAGGACTCTGGTGCATACCTCGATGGGTTTTCGGAGGATAACGTTTGAAGGAAAGGTGGTAGAGACGAGAAACTAAGCTCTGCACCCCCATTTTTGGACATTCCGGATCCAAGGGTACCACCATCGAGTCTCTACAAGGTTGGGAAGTGGGTCAACTAGAACCTCGAGGACTCTGGTGCATACCTCGATGGGTTTTTGTGGAATAACTTTTGAAGTGAATGTGGTACAGACTTGCAAGCAGGCTCTGCACCCCCATAACTTTGTCTGTACACACACACCCACACACACACTCACCCACCCACACACACACACACAAGTGAACACATCAGAATGTTAGGTGGCTGTGATGTCATCAAAGGGAATGTGATGACGTCACAGACCCTGTGCTTTGATCTAGCATGGGCTCTGTGATGACATCAGTGTTAGGTTATAATCCTAGCACCATGTCATTATCATACCTCCACTGGTTTTCGGGGGATAACTTTTGAAGGGATGGTGGTAGAGACTTGAAACCAAGCTCTGCACCCCCATTTTTGGACATTCCGGATCCAACGGTGCCAACCTCGAGTCTCTACGAGGTCGGGAAGTGGGTCAACCAGAACCTTGAGGACTCTGGTGCATACCTCGACTGATTTCGGGGGATAACTTTTGAAGGGATGGTGGTAGAGACTTGAAACCAAGCTCTACACCCCCGTTTTTGGACATTCCGGATTCAACGGTGCCACCATCGAGTCTCTACGAGGTCGGGAAGGGACTGAACCAGAACCTTGAGGACTCTGGTGCATACCTCGACTGGTTTCGGGGAATAACTTTTGAAGGGATGGTGGCAGAGACTTGAAACCAAGCTCTGCACCCCCATTTCTGGACATTTCGGATTTAACGGTGCCACCATCGAGTCTCTACGAGGTCGGGAAGGGACTGAACCAGAACCTTGAGGACTCTGGTGCATACCTCGACTGTTTTCGGGGGATAACTTTTGAAGGGATGGTGGTAGAGACTTGAAACCAAGCTCTGCACCCCCATTTTTGGACATTCCGGATCCAACGGTGCCACCATCCAGTCTCTACGAGGTCGGGAAGGGACTGAACCAGAACCTTGAGGTCTCTGGTGCATACCTCGATGGGTTTTCGGAGGATAACGTTTGAAGGAAAGGTGGTAGAGACGTGAAACTAAGCTCTGCACCCCCATTTCTGGACATTCCGGATTCAACGGTGCCAACCTCGAGTCTCTACGAGGTCGGGAAGGGACTGAACCAGAACCTTGAGGACTCTGGTGCATACCTCGATGGGTTGTCGGAGGATAACGTTTTAAGGGATGGTGGTAGAGACTTGAAAGCAAGCTCTGCACCCCCATTTTTGAGCATTCCGGATCCAACGGTGCCTGGTGAAACCAGGCTCTGCTCCACCATAACTTTGTCTGTACACACACACCCACACACACACCCACCCAACACACACACACACACACCCACACACACACACACACACACACAAGTGAACACATCAGAATGTTAGGTGGCTGTGATGTCATCAAAGGGAATGTGATGACGTCACAGACCCTCTGCTTTGATCTAGCATGGGCTCTGTGATGACATCAGTGTTGGGTTATAATCCTAGCACCATGTCATTATCATACCTCCACTGGTTTTCGGGGGACAACTTTTGAAAGGATGGTGGTAGAGACTTGCAAGCAGGCTCTGCACCCCCATAAGTTTGTCTGTACACACACATCCAGACACATACGTACTTAGGCCACCTTTGGGGTCGTATGACAGAACTCCCCACATTTGTGGACACCACTTTTCTGAATGGTTTAGAGGGAAGCTGCCACCATTTTCAGATGTGGAAGGATGCCGTCAATACCAAAATCACGTGATCTTTTGGATTAAACCATGCTTTTTTTTTTCCAGTCTGACTGTTAGGTTCTGAGTTTTGGCCAGGACCCCAGATGCAGAGAACGAGATAAGGGAAGTTTTTCAAAAGATTTATTGTTTCACACAGGGCAAAAAACAACTAAAGGCGAGGGCAGGTGCTGGATGCGGTCGGCTGGCTGGCGCAAAAGAGCAGGCAGGAGGAGAACCGTGCTGGCATCAGTTCAGGAACTTGAGAGCTGCACACACGGTCGGGAGGAGCACTGAAGGCTGCACAAAAACACTGAAGATTAGAGCCACGAAAAAACACCATAAATCCACTAGGAAACTTGCTGCGCTACGTTACCGACTGCGACTGAGACTGAATAGTCCGGCACAGGAGTGGTGACTTGGCCGAGCTCAAATAGCAGGGGGAATGTGATGATGAGAGCCAGGTGCGTCTCATTAGGCTGAGCCAGCCAATGACTGCCACCGCTGCCACACACACTGCCCTGGAAGGAAAACGGGGGAGGGAAGGGGAGACAAAGAAAAAAAAGAAAACACAACGCAGGCCAGACCAAAACACCTACAACCATGACACTGACTTTTAACCTGGACTTTGGGGACAAATCTTATTTAAGAAATCTTTGGGGACTTCGGCTAAACACAGATTCTGATAGAAGTAATCTTTGGGGTCTTATTTTTTGCACGCCAGAGTGTTGGAACTATTTATTTATTTATTATTAGTATTTGGTATTGTTTAGTTAGTATTTGGATTTGATTATTCTGCATTGATATATTTGAATTCAATATAATTACATTTTTGCAAGTATTCTGTTTATTTGTTATGTTGTTTTCATAAAACAAAAAACAACATTAAAAGGACAAATGGCCACTACACAGAGATTCTAAACCTTGAGATATGTCCCAGGAGAGTCATTTGAATTGATGGTCAGAACTTCCTGACATTTTGCTAATATTCACTGAATCAACACAAAACATATGAAGTCAGTTGAAATTATGATAAGTAAATGTTACAACCAATGACAAGGGGACCCACATGCAGTACAAAACACAGGCAATAAAATATGAAGAGAATGACGTTTGTTGCAGCCTCACTGATCTTTAATTAACAAAAAGGGCACTTACAAAATAAATTAAAAACCTGAGACAGACTCTCCAGCTCTGAAACTTGTACCAGTGTACAAACACACAGATCTTTTGATATTGAGGCTGAGGACCAGAACTGTTTCTAACAGTTTACCAGTTTAACACAGTTGTTTTTTAACATCTCTCTCTCTCTGTTTTTTTTTTATGTTCTTATGTTTAGTACATAAAAAAAACTGGGTTAGTTAAATTGGTAGAAATGTGGCTAAATGAATGTATTTGGATAAAACATATATTATTAACCTTTTAACATTTTTTAAAGCATATTTTGATTACATTTAATCTTTTTTCTACCTACTTTTAAACATTTCACAACTTAATCTGTTGATGCTGAACTGAACATTTTTTAACTTACCTTTTAGATGCTCACTTTCTGAACATGGCAGATAGAAGACAGATAAGTATTTAAGTACTTGTCTGCCTCTTCAGTGCAGTGATTCTGTTTCTCACATAGTTCTTTACATCAGTCCATGTTCGTTCCTTCAATGTCTCCGTTTCATTTTGCAGACAAAGCATGCAGTCATGCTTGGCAGGAACTGTGAATGTTCTGATGAATTTCATCAGGTGTTTCTCCACAGAACGAACTTCTCCTGCTTCCCATTTGCATCTGCTTCGTTGTACGGCTGGTTCTGTGAAGAAAAGAACAAATGCAATGTAATAATACTGGAAAACATGCAAATGAAGCCATCATCATGAACATTTTTTTCCCCAGTAGTAGCCTTAACGAAAGGGGGGTAAAAAAAAAGCCTTGTGAAGTCCAACAACAGGTGGCTTTGTAACACAGGGCGTTGTGATCAGTATATTTTATTACTGGAAGAAGGTCAAAGCTATCATTATGCTGTTTGGCTCTCTAGCATCTTAAGTCTAAGATATGTTTTATATTATATATTAGTTATTACTAATTATATATGTCGTCTTCCAGTTTGAATGCTGCTTTCACTGCATGTAAATGGTTTAGAAATTGTAGTACCAAAAAATAAATATGTCCATTCTATATAAATGTGAACTTCTGTATAGAGAGAGATTAGCTTCATGGCAACATTCATCATCTTGTCATAAGAGCAAGGACACAATGATCATCATTCTCTTTGCACTGCAGGTTTTAACCTTGTATAGGAGGACTAGCACCACGTGCTGGTGCTGATGGTGCTGATGGTGCTGATGGTGCTGATGATGCTGATGGTGCTGATGGTGCTGATGATGCTGATGATGCTGATGGTGCTGATGATGCTGATGGTGCTGATGATGCAGATGTATCCATTATGTGTTCCATTTCACTGCTGGTACACTCATCTTCTGAAGTGTCACTGGAATCTCCTTCATTGGATTGTGGCAGTTTCTCTGGAAGTAGAAAATGATCTAAATTAAATCAACAGCACTCTTAATCTCACAGGCAGAATCTAGTACAGCATTTATAAAAACACAGAAATATGAAACCGAGTATCCATACCAGTGTTAAATAGATCAAAAATTAAGAACATGCCCAAACCTTCAGGGTCAATTTCGATATCATCCGGTGTCATCCCTTTGTACTGCGACACAGTCCCCCTCTCCATGGCCAGGAGCACTTTGCTCATTCTAGCAAGCTGCAGAGTTCCTTGGGGCAACCAATAGTACTGTCGGTGGATGCCAATATCATGGCCTAAGAAGTCGGCCAGTTGGTCAGACTCATTTTCCTCAAGGTTCAAGACCTGTGACATTGTTGCAATATGTTTTCGAAGCTTTGTTGAAGTCAGTGCTTCAGGGTGTTTGGCACCACAGAGTTTGGTATATTTTTGAAGGCACTCTCCCCCTCTGTAGGCTGACAAGGCTTCTGGTCTTCCAAACATGAATAAATTATCATTCGGTACACTGCAGCTTTCACGCATCTCAGCTAGCAGCTCCATAGCAGTCACCATAGATGGTTTTAACAAGACAGGGACCATCCTCCCCCTTTTCCCTCGGATCTCCACTCTTGCAAAGTACTCGCACATCTTCCTTTCGAATGGAGTCAAGCAGATAGCCACGTCATCATGCAACGCTGACTTGTTCCAGGACCTAAAGGCAGTCAGTTACATCCTCGACACCTCTCCTGCTCTTCGTCTCTTCGTCTTCGTCTCTTCGAACCAAATTGGGGACACTCATGTACTTGGACCTCTTCACCACCAATACACGAGCCTATCCTAAAACTGGGACACTTCACACACAATGTATCTGCACCAAACTGGGGACGTTTGTGTGTTGAACCCCTTACTATCAATGTAAGTCTGTATAATAACAATGTGGCTATGAACAAACACCCACATGCTCCTATATCTGAGCCACACTCAGAGAGACAAGTCAACAGACTATCACTATTTGGGCAAGAGAAACACACTGGATTAAGTTGTGCTCTCATATATCCACCGATCAGGTGATGACCTCAGCATGAACAAAGGGACAAACGAAAATGCTCAAATATGATCAATAGGTAACAATTCACATTAGCATGCAACTTGAACTTGGTAGCACTCATGCATTCAGACCTAGATCAGTGGCAGCTGCTGGCTAGAAGAGGCAACAAAAGTGCAGTGTAAGTACATTGATGAGTTTTCCATGGTGATTATTTCCCTGGTTAACTTAGGACACCTGTATTTCTGCTAATAATTAGTAGTTAGCTACAGAAAATAAACATAAATCCTATCTTTTGTCAGTTGGCAGTGTCAATCAATTTGATTTTCATTTTGCATTGTTTGAGAGTCATAACTAAACCTTGACTGAGTCACCAGATTATCATTGTTGTAAAATTATGTGTGACATCACACCAATATACTGTTTGGACTGACTGGTCTCCACAAAGGCTGTGCATGTCATCTGAACGATATCTTGCTGAAGCAATGGCATAATGTTTAATGTTGTTATGAGAAGTCTTAAAATATTTCTGGTTCATAATGAGACTATGGCAAGATAAATTAGACTGTGGGGGGTTGCCACATTCTGGGTAATTAATGGAGAACACTGATATTAAAGTTAGAACCCTTTATAGGTTAAGTTGAAGGACAATTCATTTGTTGGCAAACCAGTACTGCACGGACATAAAACTTCTTTGTAATATTTGGTTGCACTAGGGCTTATGATAATCAATTGCCCTGTCTTCTAATGTTATCATCTCAGCTTCTTAGCTGTGATCTATGCTGCCTAAAAATGTGAACGTTGTTCAGCCCTGTGAACAATGTCTGCTTTTCTTACTCCACTAGCCTTGCTTTGATCTTGTAATAATTACTCTGTCACAGAGCTGTTGTCTCCGTATCTAATGTATCTAGATACAAAGACATCTCTAGAGGAGCATTAGAAACATCTGAATTCGTCAAATGTCATATTGTATTCCACAGTCACAGCACACAGTAAGTCACTAACCCACTATAAACATGTACTTTTCTAAGTTACAATATATCTATATAACTGTGAAGCATGGCCTAGTTTTTATTTTAAAAAAAGTGAGGTATGAACATACAGACATACAGTACAGCTGACAACAATGCTGTCCTCTTAACACATAGGTGCTTAGTACAACTATAGCCCAATCTTATTATCACCACCTGAGAAAACAGGATTGAACTGGCACCTGTCTGATCACATGACTGCATCTCTAGCCCATATGGTATTATTGCCTTAAAAAGACAATATATTTTTTTTTTATTTTTGCATCTTGCAAATAATCCAGACTTACTGACGACGCAAACTGGGGCTTCATATGGACAATACAATTACACAGTGTATGAAGTATGTATGAAAAAAAATTCCATAACATCGTATACATAAATTTACAGGTAGTTTCTAGCCAGAAACATCTCCCTTCTTCTGGAAAACAGATGTCAGCTGGGGTAAAATATTGTCCAACTGTACCAAGAAGTTTGTCTCAAGTGGAAGTGTTGTAATCTGCTGGAATTCAGCATTTATCTGGTAGAAGTTAGAAGAGTAGCATGCCATCTTCTGCCCCCAAGTGGCCAAAATAAAGAACTGCTTCCTCTATAGGAGATTTGTCTCTCTCCAAATGTTGGTCATCTTTTGTTTTACCTTATCAGACTTTACATTTTAACAGCTGCACACTGAAATTGCATAATAAGGAGAGGGGAAAAGGCAAGCATGTGTTTACCTCATCAGTATGAAAGAATGCAGGCCACCTGGCTTTAAACTCCCTGACTGCTGGGGCAATTCCTCTTGATGGATAGGGACAAAATTTGACCCACACATTCAGTACGTGACAGAAAGTAGGAAGTCAGTAGCAGTGGCTTGGCAGCCGGAAGGCATGGTGAGTCAATTTTTGATTTAAGTGCAAATTTTGCAAAACACTGTGACCAAACTTGCAGAAACATATTTAGGTAAGTTTACATGTTTTATGGAGGGTCAAGAGTGCTGAAATACATTTAGAAGCATTAATAAAGAATTAGAATGTAAATAGATGAAGATTTGGAGTCACACCCAGCTGAATAGATTGAAATTTGGAAGTGGAACTCTGAGCATTGAGGAGCGTTTTGGGGCAATTCCACTTGATTCATAGGGACAAAATTTGACCCACACATTCAGTACGTGACAGGAAATAGGAAGTCAGTAGCAGTGGCTTGGCACGTCCTCACGTGGTAGATATACGAGTCAGGTGAACTAGGGCCACCATATACGTTAGTTTTAACAAAAGCTACTGCAAGTCAGTACACTCATATTTGGCTGAACAGGCCTCGGTCATGTACTTGCAAAGTCTGCTAGTCAAAGACTGGCCAATGGCTTGTTCAACTTCGTAGGTCCCACCCAGGTCAACTACTTTGTAGCCAAAGCTTTTTAAAAATCCTCATCTATGGCTAAACCTGACCAGTGAACAGCAATGGCCATCAGCCCACTGACTAAGACCTACAAAGTTTAACAATCCATTGGCCAGTCTTTGCAACATATGACTAGAAGACTTTGCAAGTATATGACCGAGGCCTGTTCAGCCAAATATCAGTGTACTGACTTGCAGTAGCTTTTGTAAAAACTAACATATATGGTGGTCCCAGGACACATGACTTGTATATCTACCACGTGAGGACGGACCCAAAAATTGCCCCCAAATTTCAAGTAGTCACTCGAGACCAGCTTCCCAATATGTAAAGGCTCATGAACCCAACATCTAGCCTCAAGACCCTTTAATGCAGAAAAAACTCCGGTTCGATCTCCGAGTGGCATCGAACACTAACAGAAGACTCACAAAGACCCAACCGTCCGGCATTCTGAAGCCCAACCCTCTAGCGCATAAATTCTAAAAGTGCGGCCCCCCGGCCAATGGCGGCCCGCAGCAACATTTCTGGCGGCCTACAATGAATTACAGTTGGTAGTTTTAATCCAACTGTACATTGCTTTGGAAGGATGAATTTCTGTTTCGTGGTCTTTAGCGCCATATTTAGGGATAACCAGTAAATACAACTGTGGTTTACCTCGTAGAGACTCGATGGTGGTACCCTTGGATCCGGAATGTCTAAAAATGGGGGTGCAGAGCTTAGTTTCACGTCTCTACCACCTTTCCTTCAAACGTTATCCTCCGAAAACCCATCGAGGTATGCACCAGGGTCCTCAAGGTTCTGGTTGACCCATTTCCCGACCTCATAGAGACTCGAGGTTGGCACCATTGGATCCGGAATGTCTGAAAATGGGGGTTCAGAGCTTGGTTTCAAGTCTCTACCACCATCCCTTCAAAAGTTATCCCCCGAAAACCAGTGGAGGTATGATGATGACATGGTGCTAGGGTTATAACCTAACACTGATGGTATCACAGAGCCCATGCTAGATCAAAGCACAGGGTCCATGACGTCATCACATTCCCTTTGATGACGTCACAGCCACCTAACATTCTGATGTGTTCACTTCTGTGTGTGTGTGTGTGTGTGTGTATGTGTGTGTGTGTTTGTGTGTGTGTGTGTATGTCTGTGGGTGTGTGTGTGCAGACAAAGTTATGGCAGTTCAGAGCCTGCTTTCAAGTCTGTACCACATTCCCTTCAAAAGTTATTCCACAAAAACCCGTCGAGGTATGCACCAGAGTCCTCGAGGTTTTGGTTGACCCACTTCCCGACCTTGTAGAGACTGGATGGTGGTACCGTTGGATCCGGAATGTCCGAAAATGGGGGTGCAGAGCTTGGTTTCAATTCTCTACCACCATCCTTTCAAAAGTTATCCCCCGAAAACCAGTGGAGGTATGATAATGACATGGTGCTAGGGTTATAACCTAATACTGACAGGGTCCGTGACGTCATGACATTCCGTTTGATGACGTCACAGCCACCTAACATTCTGATGTGTTCACTTCTGTGTGTGTGTGTGTGTGTGTGTGTGTGTGTGTGTCAGTGTGACATCACAGAATTCTTTTGTGTCTTTGAGGACGTATCAACATTCTAGAACCTGTCTAGGACACATATAACAGTCAGCCTTTAGAAGACTCAAGACACACACAGCTTCACAAGTTGAAAAGATGCATGTGGACTGGACAGGACTTGGTTTACAGTAAGAGCTCTTTGACATTTCAGACACATTACTTTCAAATTGTTACTCTTGGTGGAAATGGGACTTTTGTTTTAGGACACACTTGAAAAGCATGTGAACCTGTCATATAACGTCCAACTGTAACCAAGTTGTTTGTGGTAGCTAGAGTTTAGACGGATGTTCTTTCACATTTCTGCATTTGGTTGTGTGCATTGTGCATTCGCTCCTGAGGCAAATGGAGATGACCACCTTTGTCTTCTGAAAACCTGTCCACCAACATCTGAGCAACATCTTTTTTGGTGCTATTGATCACCACAAGACATTCCTATGGTCAATATCTCCAAAACTTGCCAACTCATGTCAAAAAAATCTAGATGGATAAACAGAACTACAGGCCAGGGAAAATGTGTATTTTTGATTTTGGTGTGAACTCTCCCTTCAAGAGAGAACACTGAACAGAATATATTCAAAATCGCTGCCATTGAGAGAAATGACACCCAAGGCCTTTCTCAAACCCAAGAGTGTAAAGTATGGACTTGTGTTCCTAGAGAGACACTTCAAGCTTGGAAGAATGAACTCACAAGGACATGAGCACACAGAATGGTGCTGACAGTTTGAGACGATGTGTTCTTGCTGGTACTGTACAATAACCCCCACACAGACGCTGCCTACAGTGCTCCAAAACACTTTTTCCACAACAGATCCTAAGCTTAGCTGCTACACTAACAATAAAATGTCTATTTATTATGAGGAAGCAACAAAAACCTCTTTTCAATTTACTACTGTTTGTTTTCTGAAGTGTTTTTAATTAACACAAGCCTTGAATGTTCTGTACATCACGAGCCAATGGCAGGAAAATCTCTTGCAATGGCTTTTATTTGAGTCTCACACTGGATTTAAAAAGTAAAGACTTAAGATAAAATAACTATTTATATCAGGGATGGACCAATGTTAGCTGCCACCATCGGTATATTTTACCAAGAGACAGAAGAGGAGGCTCCTGAGCTGAGGAGGCGACTACAAGAGAGAAGAGCCAGGAGGAGGAGGAGGAGGAGGAGGAGGAGGCTCCTGAGCTGCTGCTGATGATATTGATGATGATGATGAGGATGATGAGGATGAGGATGAGGAGGAGGAGGAGGAGGAGGAGGAGGAGGAGGAGGCGGCTCCTGAGCTGCTGCTGCTGATGATGTTGATGAGGAGGAGGGGGAGAAGGAGGAGGAGGAGGAGGCTCCTGAGGCTGCTGATGATGATGATGTTGTTGATGAGGAGGAGGAGGAGGAGGATGATGAGGCTCCTGAGCTGCTGCTGACGATGATTTTGTTGATGATGATGATGATGTTGTTGATGATGAGGAGGAGTAGGAGTAGGAGGAGGAGAAGGAAGAGGTGGATGATGAGGATCCTGAGCTGCTGCTGATGATGACGATGTTGTTGATGAGGAGGAGGAGCAGGAGGAGGAGGAGGAGGAGGAAGAGGTGGATGATGAGGATCCTGAGCTGCTGCTGATGATGTTGTTGATGACGATGATTTTGTTGATGATGATGATGATGAGGAGGAGGAGGAGGAGGCTCCTGATGATGATGATGATGTTGTTGATGATGAGGAGGAGTAGGAGGAGGAAGAGGAGGAGGAGGCTCCTGAGCTGCTGCTGATGATGACGATGTTGTTGATGAGGAGGAGGAGCAGGAGGAGGAGGAGGAGGAGGAGGAAGAGGTGGATGATGAGGATCCTGAGCTGCTGCTGATGATGTTGATGATGATGATGATGATGATGATGAGGAGGAGGAGGAGGAGGAGGAGAAGGAGGCTCCTGAGCTGCTGCTGATGATGATAATGATGTTTATGAGGAGGAGGAGGAGGAAGAGGAGGAGGAGGAGGAGGCTTCTGACCTCCTGATGATGATGATGATGTTGTTGATGAAGAGGAGGAGGAGAAGGAGGAGGATGATGAGGCTCCTGAGCTGCTGCTGCTGCTGATGGTGATGTTGTTGATGCGGAGGAGGAGGATGATGAGGCTCCTGAGCTGTTGCTGATGATGACGATGATTTTGTTGATGATGATGATGATGATGATGATGATGACGATGATTGTTGTGGAATTTGCCTCACTTGCCTCACTAGCTCTTAGAATGTTCCGAGTCTCTCTTTATATGGGTGACAATGCAGTCGTGAAGGGTCCAGTCATAGGTCATCTAACCTGAACAGGCACACTAGTAGTTGGTCACTCTGCACAACTACAGTCCACAGCTGCACAAGTAGGAGAGTAGTGCATCCCCCAGATACTTTCTCCTGAGGTCCCAAGGTTATGGCTTATCGGGCAGACAGACTGTCTCCACATTCTCTAGCAGGGCACAATACATGAGCAAGGCCAACAGATACAGTGATTTAGAGCAAAGAGGTGCATAGTTTCTTGTTTTGCACTTATGCCCAATAGAATTTGTGTACACATAGATAGACACGAGGCCCATACATGGAGGCCTGTCAAATTCCAAATTCCAAAATTCCAAATTGCTAATCTGAATTCTCCACGATCGAGCTTCATCATATATATATATATATATATATATATATATATATATATATATATATATATATATATATTCATTGTGTAAGTCATCTGGGACAGATGAGTGAACCATTCTTCAGAATTTCCACTACAATGATGATGAAGATGATGATGATGATGAGGCTCCTGAGCTGCTGCTGCTGATGATGATTTTGTTGATGATGATGATGATGATGATGATGATGAGGAGGAGGAGGAGGAGGGGGAGGAGGATGAGGCTCCTGAGCTGCTGCTGATGGTGATATTGTTGATGATGATGATGATGATGATGATGATGAGGAGGAGGAGGAGGAGGAGGAGGAGGAGGCTCCTGAGCTGTTGTTGTTGTTGTTGTTGTTGTTGTGGAGGAGGAGGAGGAGGCTCCTGAGCTGCTGTTGTTGTTGTTGTCGTTGTTGTTGTTGTGGAGGAGGAGGAGGAGGCTCCTGAGCTGCTGCTGTTGTTGTTGTTGTTGTTGTTGTTGTGGAGGAGGAGGCTCCTGAGCTGTTGTTGTTGTTGTTGTTGTTGTTGTTGTTGTTGTTGTTGTTGTGGAGGAGGAGGAGGAGGCTCCTGAGTTGTTGTTGTTGTTGTTGTTGTTGTTGTTGTTGTTGTTGTGGAGGAGGAGGAGGAGGCTCCTGAGCTGCTGTTGTTGTTGTTGTGTAGGAGGAGGAGGCTCCTCAGCTGTTGTTGTTGTTGTTGTTGTTGTGGAGGAGGAGGAGGAGGCTCCTGAGCTGCTGTTGTTGTTGTTGTCGTTGTTGTTGTTGTGGAGGAGGAGGAGGCTCCTGAGCTGCTGCTGCTGTTGTTGTTGTTGTTCTTGTTGTTGTTGTTGTTGTTGTGTAGGAGGAGGAGGCTCCTGAGCTGTTGTTGTTGTTGTTGTGTAGGAGGAGGAGGCTCCTGAGCTGTTGTTGTTGTTGTTGTTGTTGTTGTTGTTGTTGTTGCTGTTGCTGTGTTGGAGGAGGAGGCTCCTGAGCTGCTGCTGTTTTTGTTGTTGTTGTTGTTGTGGAGGAGGAGGCTCCTGAGCTGCTGCTGTTTTTGTTGTTGCTGCTGCTGTTGTTGTTGTTGTGGAGGATGCTGCTGTTGTTGTTGTTGTGGAGGAGGAGGATGCTGTTCTTGTGGAGGAGGATGCTGCTGCTGCTGTTGTTGTTGTTGTGGAGGAGGATGCTGCTGCTGTTGTTGTTGTTGTTGTGGAGGAGGATGCTGCTGCTGTTGTTGTTGTGGAGGAGGATGCTGCTGTTGTTGTTGTTGTTGTTGTGGAGGCTGCTGCTGTTGTTGTTGTTGTTGTGGAGGAGGATGCTGCTGCTGTTGTTGTTGTTGTTGTGGAGGAGGATGCTGCTGCTCTTGTTGTTGTTGTGGAGGAGGATGCTGCTGCTGTTGTTGTTGTTGTTGTGGAGGAGGATGCTGCTGCTGTTGTTGTTGTGGAGGAGGATGCTGCTGCTGCTGTTGTTGTTGTTGAGGAGGATGCTGCTGCTGCTGTTGTTGTTGTGGAGGAGGATTCTGCTGCTGTTGTTGTTGTTGTTGTTGTTGTTGTTGTGGAGGAGGATGCTGCTGCTGTTGTTCTTGTTGTGGAGGAGGATGCTGCTGCTGTTGTTGTTGTTGTGGAGGATGCTGCTGTTGTTGTTGTTGTTGTGGAGGAGGATGCTGTTGTTGTTGTTGTTGTGGAGGAGGATGCTGTTGTTGTTGTTGTTGTTGTTGTTGTTATGGAGGAGGATGCTGCTGCTGTTGTTGTTGTTGTTGTTGTTGTTGTGGAGGAGGAGGATGCTGTTGTTGTTGTTGTTGTTGTGGAGGAGGATGCTGCTGCTGTTGTTGTTGTTGTTGTGGAGGAGGATGCTGCTGCTGTTGTTGTTGTGGAGGAGGATGCTGCTGCTGCTGCTGTTGTTGTTGAGGAAGATGCTGCTGCTGCTGCTGCTGTTGTTGTTGTGGAGGAGGATTCTGCTGCTGTTGTTGTTGTTGTTGTTGTTGTGCAGGAGGATGCTGCTGCTGTTGTTGTTGTGGAGGAGGATGCTGTTGTTGTTGTTGTTGTTGTTGTTGTTGTGGAGGAGGATGCTGCTGCTGTTGTTGTTGTTGTTGTTGTTGTTGTTGTGGAGGAGGATGCTGTCGTTGTTGTTGTTGTCGTTGTGGAGGAGGATGCTGCTGCTGTTGTTGTTGTTGTTGTGGAGGAGGATGCTGCTGCTGTTGTTGTTGTTGTTGAGGAGGATGCTGCTGCTGCTGCTGCTGCTGTTGTTGTTGTGGAGGAGGATTCTGCTGCTGTTGTTGTTGTTGTTGTTGTTGTTGTTGTGGAGGAGGAAGCTGCTGCTGTTGTTGTTGTTGTGGAGGAGGATGCTGCTGCTGTTGTTGTTGTTGTGGAGGATGCTGCTGTTGTTGTTGTTGTTGTGGAGGAGGATGCTGTTGTTGTTGTTGTTGTGGAGGAGGATGCTGTTGTTGTTGTTTTTGTTGTTGTTGTTGTTGTTGTGGAGGAGGATGCTGCTGCTGTTGTTGTTGTTGTTGTTGTTGTTGTGGAGGAGGATGCTGCTGTTGTTGTTGTTGTTGTTGTTGTTGTGGAGGAGGAGGCTGCTGCTGCTGCTGTTGTTGTTGTTGTTGTTGTTGTTGTGGAGGAGGAGGCTGCTGCTGTTGTTGTTGTTGTTGTTGTTGTTGTTGTTGTTGTCGTCGTTATGGAGGAGGAGGAGGCTCCTGAGCTGCTGCTGCTGCTGGTGATGATTGTAGTGGAAATTCTGAAGAATGGTTCACTCAGACACTGAAGAAGAGTTCGGGAGTCCCAGATGACTTACACAGGAGTATTTAATGAAGCTCGATCGAGGAGAATTCAGATTAGCAATACACAGAGAATATTGTGACAGCCAACCCAATTCTGAAGGTTACTTCTCGAGTGAAGGTATTTAACTGTCCCCTGACATTCGCTGGAATTTGACACGCCACCAAGTATGGGCCTGATGTGTCTATCTATGTGTACACAAATTCTATTGGGCATAAGTGCAAAACAAGAAGCTATGCACCTCTTTGCTCTAAATCACTGTATCTGTCGGCCTTGCTCATGTATTGTGCCCTGATAGAGAATGTGGAGACAGTCTGTCTGCCCGATAAGCCATAACCTTGGGACCTCAGGAGAAAGTATCTGGGGGATGCACTACTCTCATACTTGTGCAGCTGTGGACTGTAGTTGTGCAGAGTGACCAACTACTAGTGTGCCTGTTCAGGTTAGATGACCTATGACTGGACCCTTCACGACTGCATTGTCACCCATATAAAGAGAGACTCAGGGAACAATCTAAGAGCTAGTGAGGCACGTGAGGCAAATTCAACAACAGAAACCAAGCTCTGCACCCCCATTTTTGGACATTCCGGATCCAACGGTGCCACCATCGAGTCTCTAAGAGGTCGGGAAGGGACTGAACCAGAACCTTGAGGACTCTGGTGCATACCTCGATGGGTTTTCGGAGGATAACGTTTGAAGGGATGGTGGTAGAGACTTGAAAGCAAGCTCTGCACGCCCATTTTTGAGCATTCTGGATCCAACGGTGCCACCATCGAGTCTCTACGAGGTCGGGAAGGGACTGAACCAGAACCTTGAGGACTCTGGTGCATACCTCGATGGGTTTTCGGAGGATAACGTTTGAAGGAAAGGTGGTAGAGACGTGAAACTAAGCTCTGCACCCCCATTTTCGGACATTCCGGATCCAAGGGTACCAACATCGAGTCTCTACAAGGTTGGGAAGTGGGTCAACTAGAACCTCGAGGACTCTGGTGCATAACTCGATGGGTTTTTGTGGAATAACTTTTGAAGTGAATGTGGTACAGACTTGCAAGCAGGCTCTGCACCCCCATCACTTTGTCTGTACACACACACCCACCCACACACCCACCCACACACACAAACACACACACACACACACACACAAGTGAACACATCAGAATGTTAGGTGGCTGTGATGTCATCAAAGGGAATGTGATGACGTCACAGACCCTGTGCTTTGATCTAGCATGGGCTCTGTGATGACATCAGTGTTAGGTTATAATCCTAGCACCATGTCATTATCATACCTCCACTGGTTTTCGGGGGATAACTTTTGAAAAGATGGTGGTAGAGACTTGAAACCAAGCTCTGCACCCCCATTTTTGGATATTCCGGATCCAACGGTGCCACCCTCGAGTCCCTACGAGGTCGGGAAGTGGGTCAACCAGAACCTTGAGGACTCTGGTGCATACCTCGAATGGTTTCGGGGGATAACTTTTGAAGGGATGGTGGTAGAGACTTGAAACCAAGCTCTGCACCCCCATTTTTGGACATTCCGGATCCAATGGTGCCAGCATCGAGTCTCTACGAGGTCGGTAAGTGGGTCAACCAGAACCTTGAGGACTCTGGTGCATACCTCGACTGGTTTCGGGGGATAACTTTTGAAGGGATGGTGGTAGAGACTTGAAACCAAGCTCTGCACCCCCATTTTTGGACATTCCAGATCCAATGGTGCCAGCATCGAGTCTCTACGAGGTCAGTAAGTGGGTCAACCAGAACCTTGAGGACTCTGGTGCATACCTCGACTGGTTTCGGGGGATAACTTTTGAAGGGATGGTGGTAGAGACTTGAAACCAAGCTCTGCACCCCCATTTTTGGACATTCCGGATCCAACGGTGCCACCCTCGAGTTTCTACGACGTCGGTAAGTGGGTCAACCAGAACCTTGAGTACTCTGGTGCATACCTCGACTGGTTTCGGGGGATAACTTTTGAAGGGATGGTGGTAGAGACTTGAAACCAAGCTCTGCACCCCCATTTTTGGACATTCCGGATCCAACGGTGCCACCCTCGAGTTTCTACGACGTCGGTAAGTGGG
This sequence comes from Lutjanus erythropterus, assembly GCF_056507025.1. NCBI lineage: Eukaryota > Metazoa > Chordata > Actinopteri > Lutjaniformes > Lutjanidae > Lutjanus > Lutjanus erythropterus. Next base: position 1,296,055 of record NW_028146632.1, read on the forward strand.
TCAACCAGAACCTTGAGTACTCTGGTGCATACCTCGACTGGTTTCGGGGGATAACTTTTGAAGGGATGGTGGTAGAGACTTGAAAGCAAGCTCTGCACCCCCATTTTTGGACATTCCGGATCCAACGGTGCCACCATCGAGTCTCTACAAGGTCGGGAAGGGACTGAACCAGAATATTGAGGACTCTGGTGCATACCTCGATGGGTTTTCGGAGGATAACGTTTGAAGGGATGGTGGTAGAGACTTGAAAGCAAGCTCTGCACCCCCATTGTTGAGCATTCCGGATCCAACGGTGCCACCATCGAGTCTCTACGAGGTTGGGAAGGAACTAAACCAGAACCTTGAGGACTCTGGTGCATACCTCGATGGGTTTTCGGAGGATAACGTTTAAAGGAAAGGTGGTAGAGACTTGAAAGCAAGCTCTGCACCCCCATTTTTGAGCATTCCGGATCCAACGGTGCCACCATCGAGTCTCTACGAGGTTGGGAAGGGACTGAACCAGAACCTTGAGGACTCTGGTGCATACCTCGATGGGTTTTCGGAGGATAACGTTTGAAGGAAAGGTGGTAGAGACGTGAAACTAAGCTCTGCACCCCCATTTTCGGACATTCCGGATCCAAGGGTACCAACATCGAGTCTCTACAAGGTTGGGAAGTGGGTCAACTAGAACCTCGAGGACTCTGGTGTATACCTCGATGGGTTTTTGTGGAATAACTTTTGAAGTGAATGTGGTACAGACTTGCAAGCAGGCTCTGCACCCCCATAACTTTGTCTGTACACACACACCAAAACACACACACATCAGAATGTTAGGTGGCTGTGATGTCATCAAAGGGAATGTGATGACGTCACAGACCCTGTGCTTTGATCTAGCATGGGCTCTGTGATGACATCAGTGTTAGGTTATAATCCTAGCACCATATCATTATCATACCTCCACTGGTTTTCGGGGGATAACTTTTGAAAGGATGGTGGTAGAGACTTGAAACCAAGCTCTGCACCCCCATTTTTGGACATTCCGGATCCAACGGTCCCACCCTCGAGTCTCTACGAGGTCGGTAAGTGGGTCAACCAGAACCTTGAGGACTCTGGTGCATACCTCGACTGGTTTCGGGGGATAACTTTAGAAGGGATGGTGGTAGAGACTTGAAAGCAAGCTCTGCACCCCCATTTCTGGACATTCCGGATCCAACGGTGCCACCATCGAGTCTCTAAGAGGTCGGGAAGGGACTGAACCAGAACCTTGAGGACTCTGGTGCATACCTCGATGGGTTTTTGTGGAATAACTTTTGAAGTGAATGTGGTACAGACTTGAAAGCAGGCTCTGCACCCCCATAACTTTGTCTGTGTACACAGACCCACACAACCACACACACACACACACACACACACACAAGTGAACACATCAGAATGTTAGGTGGCTGTGATGTCATCAAAGGGAATGTGATGACGTCACAGACCCTGTGCTTTGATCTAGCATGGGCTCTGTGATGACATCAGTATAAGGTTATAATCCTAGCACCATGTCATTATCATACCTCCACTGGTTTTCGGGGGATAACTTTTGAAAGGATGGTGGTAGAGACTTGAAACCAAGCTCAGCACCCCCATTTTTGGAAATTCCGGATCCAACGGTGCCACCCTTGAGTCTCTACGAGGTCGGCAAGTGGGTCAACCAGAACCTTGAGGACTCTGGTGCATACCTCCACTGGTTTTTGTGGAATAACTTTTGAAGTGAATGTGGTACAGACTTGAAAGCAGGCTCTGCACCCCCATAACTTTGTCTGTGTACACAGACCCACACAACCACACACACACACACACACACACACACAAGTGAACACATCAGAATGTTAGGTGGCTGTGATGTCATCAAAGGGAATGTGATGACGTCACAGACCCTGTGCTTTGATCTAGCATGGGCTCTGTGATGACATCAGTATAAGGTTATAATCCTAGCACCATGTCATTATCATACCTCCACTGGTTTTCGGGGGATAACTTTTGAAAGGATGGTGGTAGAGACTTGAAACCAAGCTCAGCACCCCCATTTTTGGAAATTCCGGATCCAACGGTGCCACCCTTGAGTCTCTACGAGGTCGGCAAGTGGGTCAACCAGAACCTTGAGGACTCTGGTGCATACCTCCACTGGTTTTTGTGGAATAACTTTTGAAGTGAATGTGGTACAGACTTGAAAGCAGGCTCTGCACCCCCATAACTTTGTCTGTGTACACAGACCCACACAACCACACACACACACACACACACACACACAAGTGAACACATCAGAATGTTAGGTGGCTGTGATGTCATCAAAGGGAATGTGATGACGTCACAGACCCTGTGCTTTGATCTAGCATGGGCTCTGTGATGACATCAGTATAAGGTTATAATCCTAGCACCATGTCATTATCATACCTCCACTGGTTTTCGGGGGATAACTTTTGAAAGGATGGTGGTAGAGACTTGAAACCAAGCTCAGCACCCCCATTTTTGGAAATTCCGGATCCAACGGTGCCACCCTTGAGTCTCTACGAGGTCGGCAAGTGGGTCAACCAGAACCTTGAGGACTCTGGTGCATACCTCCACTGGTTTTCGGGGGATAACTTTTGAAGGAATGGTGGTAGAGACGTGAAACTAAGCTCTGCACCCCCATTTTCGGACATTCCGGATCCAAGGGTACCATCATCGAGTCTCTACAAGGTTGGGAAGTGGGTCAACTAGAACCTCGAGGACTCTGGTGCATAACTCGATGGGTTTTTGTGGAATAACTTTTGAAGTGAATGTGGTACAGACTTGCAAGCAGGCTCTGCACCCCCATAACTTTGTCTGTACACACACACCCACTGTGGAAGATGAACAAATTTGATGAATAATCAATGTACTAAGTTTGTGAGTCTCTGTATGTAAGTTGTGAAAGAGGAAGGTGACTGTAAGCCTGAGTGAACAATCAATCAATCAAATCAGTGGAACAGTATACTCAGGAAGACTAGTGTGCCTACACATTGTTAAAGGAATGATTGAATCGACACTGTTACAGAATCAGCAACTGTTGTTTTGCATATAAGGCAAGATGCTTTGTAAGACCTTCAGAGAACACTGTGCAAGAGTCTTCTCTCCATGCTGCATGAAGAGATCTGATTCATCACACCGTCTTGGTAATTCTTCAGAGAACTAGCAACTCTCACTATTTAGACGAAGAATTTTTTCCACATTATTTGGCGACGAGGATGGGATGGACGTTCCGCTGATCAGCTCCTGGGTCTGTACTGAAGGTTAATACCGGTAGGGAAAGTTCCGCTTCAACAAACGGAGGACAGGATCCCGCCTGACGTTGAGGACGGGAGCTGAACAGCGGACGCTCCATCTATTTGATAAGCAGGTACGGTGTTATGAATCATTTGCTCTATTAAACCTAGGTCATGTCACGTAATTCTTGTGTGGTAGTGAGACAGATCATATAATTCCTGTGTGGTAATGACTGTCAAATATTCATGTAATTCCTGTGTGGTAATGAATATTAAGTTCCTATGTAATTCCTGTGTGGTAATGGGAACAAGGGTTCATGTAATTCCTGTGTGGTAATGGACCCAGTTTCATATAATTCCTGTGTGGTCTTGAAACTAATAATGTAGAAAAAAAAAAGAAAAAGGAAAAAAAAATTTAGAAAAGGAAAAACTAAAACTTAAAATAACTATATTATAACAAAAAGGTCGAGGGGACCTAACACATGTGTGAGTGTGAGTGTGAGTGTGTATGGCGCCAGTTGAATGTAGCAAAAAGGGTTAACTGTAGACCTATCAAGGTGTTTAGTATGTTTGTTGATGTCTAGTATATGTGGTAAACATTACAAATGTGTGTGGCTGAGAGTGAATGTGTCATAGAAACCACGTGGTTGTAGTCAAAAGTAGTGGGTGCATGATGAAAAATTCGAATATGTGTTAGTATGGTAAAATCATAGCGGTTTTAATTAATTAATTAATAATTTGAATGTGTAGAAAAAAGAAAAAAAAAAAGAAAGAAACCATTGAAAGTTAAAGCACACCTATACCAGTAGCTCAGCAGAAAATATGGGGAACAAAACGGGGAAGTTAAAACCTTTACCAGACCCTCTTACAGGCCCTGCTAAAATAATGGCAGCAAAATGGGGTAAAAGTGTGGTTGAGGATGTTCCACTTTGGCACAATATAACACAGGAAGTCTTTCCCTTAATAGGTACACTGAGCACAGATTGTTTAAAGCGATGTAGAATAATGTTGGAAGAATCTAATGTAAAGAAAGTAGGGAACAGAAAAATAGAGTGGCAAACTTTTCAAAAATGGGAAAGAGAAGCAGAATTGAGGGAAGCAAAATCTATGGCAGGTTTGATGGTAAAACAAGAAATAGAAGAAGGAGAAGAAGCATGTATGAATGAGAGAAATAAGGAAAGGAAAAAACGTAGGGCCAGAGATAGGGCTCTACCTCCTCCATATGCTGTCCCTATGCCTTCAACCTTTCAGCCACCAAAGACTCCTCCTCCACAATCAGCAGATACCACCTCTGAAGCTAACAACCCCAGAAAGACTCTGACAGTGGGGAGGAGGGGAAATCACTGTACCCTGATCTGTCCAGTTCCTCTCAGACTCTTGCAACAGTGACTGTGAAAAAGAGCCCAAGTAACCTTGCTTCTCCCAGACATTCTTTGTCTCAGTTAATGTTCTACCAGCAGAGTGGGCTACAGAACCCTGGACAGAGAGGGCAGTTTCGCCAGAACAACATGAGAGGATGTGGTAGAGGGAGAAGAAGACTGAACCCACTGCCTCAGCTTCAAGGGGGAAATGACAGCACTGATCAACGCAAACTAAAGTGCTACAGATGTGAAGGCTATGGACATATGGTTCGAGACTGTCCCACTCCTGAGCCTAACCAGCATAATGGACAACATCCAGAAGAATCATGGCTACATGCACCCCCTAGAGGAGTAGCCGTTCATTCTCCAGGACTCCAGGCAACACAGCCATAGGGAACAGCGGAGGCAGGTCAGAGCATTGAGAAACACACAGACACAGACACTCAAGTAAACACAAATGAGGACAGTGATAAACCAGTTGTTACATACCAACAATATGTACAGTTAACATTAGATTGTAAGACACTCCTGTTCACTAAAACTCACATCCTATCCACTGAAAATCAAGGTAGTGGTCTCCAGAGCTATTCACACAAAAAAAACAAGGTTACACTTATGCCACTGACTGCTAAAGAAGAAGCATTGCTGTCAACAGTACCTGATAGATTGTGGGCATGTAGCAAATTTGATTTTGGGGATATAAAGGGTGCAACTCCTGTCATGGTTCAACCAAAATCTACTTTTAGACCATATAAGAAACAATATGCACTTAGTCCTGAAGCTGTTGAGGGCATTGCTCCTGTTATTCAGTCTCTCATTGATCAAGGTGCCATTGTTGAATGCCCTCATTCACCATGCAACTCCCCCATTTTGCCTGTAAAGAAACCAAATGGGAGCTGGAGACCGGTACAAGATCTCAGGGCAATAAATGAAGCAGTTCAACATCCAGCCCCTACTGTACCAAATGTTGTAACACTAATGTCACAAGTTCCATCAGAGTCTTGTTGGTTCTCTGTAATTGATTTAGCAAATGCATATTTCAGCATTCCTGTTCATCCTGATTCACAGTTCTGGTTTGCTTTCACTTTCAATGGCAAAAGGTACACTTGGACAAGGATGCCACAGGGTTTCGCCTCCAGCCCCACTCTATTTGCTGTGGCTGTGGCCGAAAACCTGTCACACTGGCAACCACCAGGTGGTAGTAAACTTGTCCAGTATGTTGATGACCTGGTTAGTCTGTTCCCCTACAAAAGAGGTTTGCCAAACAGACACAGTGTCTCTTCTCTGTTTTCTGGCAGAAAATGGTCATAAGGTTTCAAAAGACAAGTTGCAACTCATTTCACAAACAGTGCGTTACCTTGGTCATATAATCACTCCAGACGGTCGAAAATTAGGTCCGGACCGCATTCAGGCAATCCTTAATGTTCTAAAACCACGGACTAAAAAATCAATGATGTCCTTTTTAGGTTTAGTAGGCTATTGCCGTCCATGGATCCATAACTTTGCGGAGATCTCCCAACCCCTGTATGACATCACACATGGGGGTAAACATTTGGCCATGACTGACTTTTTGACTTGGACTCCTCAGGCAGAAACTGCTTTCACTGACTTAAAGCAAGCCTTATCTAGTTCCCCTTGTTTAGGACTCCCAGACTCAAACAAACCTTTTAATCTCTTTGCTTCAGAACATGATGGGTTTATGTCAGCAGTTCTCACCCAGTCCCATGGTGACAAACAGCGTCCAATAGGGTACTATTCCAAACGACTTTCCACCACAGAGAGAGCTATGGTAGCATGTTTAAGAGCTGTAGCAGCCGCTACCGAAGCAGTTTTAGCAACAACTGATATTGTAGCTATGTGTCCTCTAACTGTACATGTCCCTCATGCTGTCCATTCTCTCATCCTTCAAGCAAAAACTGCTCACCTAACACCAGCAAGACTGTTGCACTGGCAGAATGTCTTACTAACCATGTCCCATGTTTCCTTGGTTGATCCCTGACCCATAGACTTATCCTAAACCTAACCGTCATCTCCATCTGGCCTAAACCTAACCACCTTTTTTCTTGCCTAAACCTAACCACCTTGTTTCCTGCCTAAACCTAACCACCTTTTTTCTTGCCTAAACCTAACCACTTTTTTTCTTGCCTAAACCTAACCACCTTTGTTCTTGCCTAAACCTAACCACCTTGGTTCTTGTCCTACTTCACTGCGTTTATTCGGTGGTCTCTCAGGTTATCCTTTTCTTTCCTTTCTCTTTTCTTTATGAGACCTCTCCCCTCTTCCTCCCATTGGCGAGGCAGCGGGGGGATGCAGGATATGCCTATCTGGCAGGGTAGTGGTTGAGATGCAGTCCCATTTCCTGCTACCTATTCCTGGTGTCCCTCTTTTTTCACTGCTTCTTAATTCTTTCGGGATTCTTGTTTTCTTTGGGAAAATTCTTTTTCCCTCCTCACCCCCCCCTTCCTCGTCCTTGAGGTTGGTGGGGTGATGCAGGACATGCCTAATCCGGCAGGGTAGTGGTTGAGATGCAGCCCCATTTCCCACTACCGGTTCCTGTTTTCCTGGTTTTCTTTGTCTCTTCCTTTTTTCCCTTTTCTTTTTTCTCTCTTCTTCTTTTTTACTTTTCTTTTTCTTCCTTTTCTTCTTTTTTCTCCTTTTCTGGTGTATTTCGGTTTATGAGTTTCTTTATTCCTTCTAGGTCCGGACTTCTCTTTGGGAGACTTTCTTCCTCCCCTCCTCACCCCCCCCTCCTCCTCGTCCGTGAGGTTGGTGGGGTGATGCAGGACATGCCTAATCCGGCAGGGTAGTGGTTGAGATGCAGCCCCATTTCCCACTACCAGTTCCTGTTTTCCTGGTTTCCTTTTTTCTTCCTTTCTTCCTTTGTCTTTTCTTTTCTTCTGCTTTTCTTGTTTTTTTCTTTTTTCTCCTTTCCTCTCTTTCCCTCTTTCCGGTGCACTTTGTTTCACGAGCCTTTGGATTCATTCCGGGTCCTGACTTCTCTTTGGGAGATTTTCTTTCTCCCCTCCTCCCCCCTCCTCCTCCCCCTCGGTGCGAGGTTGGCGGGGGGATGCAGGACATGCCTATTCCGGCAGGGTAGTGGTTGAGATGCAGTCCCATTTCCCACTACCAGTTCCTGTTCTTTTTCTCTTTTTTTCTCCTGTTTCTCTTCCTCTTTTCGGTTGCTTATTATTTTTTTATTTTCTATCTGTTAGCTATTGGTAATTGGGACATGGGGGAGGATGAACATCTTGTACTGTTTCCCGGCCGGCCTTGAGTTGTGGGTTACGCATTAGGCCAGGGGTCCTGCAGTGACAAGCGTCGGCCAGTGCCTTGCCTTTGTCTTCCCATTCCAAACTGGGCCAGTCGTCGGACTGGTCTGGGGGAAGGCATCGTGACATCTTTCCTTTTCCTAACATTGTGTTTTTTGTAGATGGTTCGGCCATGAGACATCCTTCTAATGGTTCTCCTTGTGTTTCCTATGCTATTTGTTCTGAACATGAGATAATTTAAAGTGCAAAACTTCCAAATAACCTATCTGCTCAGGCTGCTGAATTATTTGCACTAACCCGTGCTTTCATTCTAGGAACGGGACAAGACATCACAGTGTACACAGATTCTCAGTATGCGTTTAATGTGTGTCATAACTTCCACGCCTTGTGGAAAAACAGTGGTTTCCTCACTTCCACTGGCAAACCTATTGCTCACAGAACTCTTATCATTAACCTCTTGTCTGCATTACTTCTACCTGCCTCTGTCACAGTATGCAAATGTCAGGCTCATACAGGTTCCACTGATTCAGTGTCACATGGAAATGCAAGCGCTGATGCTGCTGCAAAGGCAGCTGCTCTTTCTCCTGTCTCCCCCATTTTGCAGATGCCCCTCACTGTCCAAGATGATGTTTTTTCCATTAATGATGTCTCCTTGCTTCAAACAGGAGCTGATGTTGGAGAAATAGTTTGTTGGTGGAAAAAAGGGTGTACTAAACTCTCATCTGGTGTCTGGGTAAACCCAAACGGTCTCCCAGTACTTCCAAAAGCCATATTCCCCTTTTTGGCAAAACTAACTCATGGCCCTGATCATGTGTCAAAAGGAGGAATGTTGGACATTGTAAATAGATTATGGTATGCACCAGGGTTTTCAACCTTTGTTGAAAGTTTTTGTAAAAAGTGTGTAATTTGTGCCACAAATAATGTGGGCAAAAGTGTACCAATGCCTTTGTCTGCCCATCCAAAACCCGAGGGTCCTTTTGAACATTTAATGATGGACTTCATTGAACTTACTCCATGTAGGGGTTATAAGTATTGCCTTGTGATTATTGATATGTTCTCAAAATGGATTGAATGTTTCCCATGCAAGCATGCAACGGCTGTCTCCGTAGCGAAAGCATTGTTGAGAGAAGTAATTCCACGATGGGGACTCCCATCCAAATTGACTAGTGATAATGGTTCTCACTTTGTAAATAATGTAATTCAAACCCTTTCAGAAAGCCTGCAGATAAACCTAAAAACACACTGTGCCTACCACCCAGCAAGTGGAGGTACAGTGGAAAGGGCTAACCAGACCTTGAAGACCAAACTAACAAAGTTAATGGCTGAAACAAAACTGACATGGGTTGAGGTTTTGCCCCTTGCACTGATGTTTATGAGAGGTTGCCCACATAAGACAACTGGACTTTCTCCTTATGAGATAATCACTGGGCGCCCCATGCGGATGATTAACACCCCTTTTCCTCAAAGTAGATTAACTCTGACAGGAATGGATGATGACATGTTAAGATATTGTTGTGCACTTAACCATGCTTTGAAGCTTATCTTCCCTAAGGTAAAAGCTGCCTTTCCTGAACCTGCGTCAGCACAACTCCACACCATCCAGCCCGGCGACTGGGTAGTGATCAAGGACCTCAGAAGAAAGCACTGGCATCATCCACGGTGGATGGGACCATACCAGGTGCTGCTGACAACTCCAACTGCTGTCCGCATAGCTGAGAGGGACACGTGGATCCATGCATCCCAGTGCAAATCTTTCCCCGGTGATGCTTCGTCTAAAAGACAGAAGACCTAAGGCAGGAATACCAGCTGAGAGATTCTGTTGCAAGGTCTTGATTGCCGTCTTCATCATTGGATTGATCAACAAAGTTGTTGGAGTTCAATACTGGCCATCAGGTCAGCAACAAGATGATAGTGCCTACAGAACCAACAGCTGTCAACGCGTGGACTCACCGAGGGCGCAAGAAGACACAGAGGGGAGAAGTGGCATTGGCATGCCACCAACGCAGGGTGGAAAAGCCCCAGAAGAAGATGACATCAGAAGTGGCATTGGCATGCCACTTACACAGAATCAAATGGCCCCAAGAAATGATGCCACCACAACAGCCAAAACCAAGCTGTTAATGAGGAAAAAAAGACAGTTGTTTGAACAAAATGAATGGAAGCCTTGGGGATTTGATGCAGATGAAATGCTTGATGACTCTTTTAAAAAAAATAGTTGGTATTCTTTCATTACTTGGATAAAACGTAAACTGTATGGCCTTAACACTACTGTTTTAGCAGTTCAGAGTCCTCCAGCAAACTGGCACTCCTTATTCCAACTTGAAGTAAGACATTGTCCATGCTTAGACCCAGTTGTCACTTTAGTTCAGTATTTTGCTGGCCATCCACGCATGGATAGTAATACACGTGAGTGGTGTAAAAGTTCCCACCGTACATGGTATAATGCAAGAAAAACAACATATGGTCACACAACACACCAGACAAATGTTTATCTGTCTTGTGTAAATTGGTTTTGTGACCACATGGTCCCAGAGCCATTTCCTTTAAATTCTACTTATGCTGAACCTACAGAAATCCCTACCAAAAGCACAACCATTTCACACCCTATCTGTTTATGTTCAAATGGTACAGGTCAGTTCATGGGAATTTCACGCTGTCCAACCCCTGTGGCTTGTCTAGAAACATATAAATCTGAGTCTAGTTTCACTAATATCACTATCAAAGCTGGAGAAACTGTACTAATTAAGAAATTCCTTAATGCTCCTGCACATAAAGGCATACTACCTATTGGTAATTTGTATTGGCTTTGTGGAAATGAGGCTTTCCTGTTCTTACCTCCAGGATGGTCTGGCTGTTGTTATTTTGTCAATCTTACCATAACTAATCTAGCATTACTTCCAATAACTCTAGATCAACATTCAAAGAACAGTCACATCCATAAACGAGAAATGGCACAGTTTGCAAACCTTGAATCTTATCATTGGCGCATTTCTTTAGGTGAAAAATGGGGTATTGGCTTATTCCCTTGGTATGGTGTTACATTCTTGGCTGATCACATTGACAATATTACCTATTCAATGTCAGCTTTTGCTAATGAAACTATAAAAGGTTTTCAATATTTGGCTGCTTATGATAAGTCCCATAGACTAACTCTGCTAAAACATGAAATGGCCCTTGATTATATTTTGGCAAAAACTGGAGGTCTGTGTAAAACATTAAATGTAACGGGTGAAGCGTGTGTCACTCTTATTCCTGACAATGCAGACAATATTACAAGTGTGATCACAACACTGGGAAGGATTCGTGATGCATTTGGCCCATCTGATTCAGCAGGTTTCAGTTTCAACGGCTGGCTAACTAAACAGTTTGGCCCTTGGGGTGCTATGGTCCTGCATATATTTATACCCATCCTGACTATATTTGGTATTACTTTATGTTTTTGTACTTGTGCTCTTACTTGTATGCGAGCTTTTCTTTATAGATGGATAACTGGAATAGTTGAAGAAGAGAAAACACCGTTATATGTTAAAATACCACTGGATAGATACAATGATAGTCTGTCAGAGTTACAGATGTCGGAATGGGCTCCAGGAAACCCATACAACGAAAACAGTTCTAATGAGGATGAGGAAATGGTATGATTAAATTTCTTTGGTAAAAAAAAAAAACTCATATAATTTGTGTAGATAAAAACGGTGTACTAAGTTGGAATATGCTAAAAAGTCACTATCAGATATCAATATTGTTTGTTAATCACTGAAAGTTTAAGAAATTATGATGTGAAATTCCCAATATAGTATGTTGACACTTTGTGTCAAAAGGGGGGAATGTGGAAGATGAACAAATTTGATGAATAATCAATGTACTAATTTTGTGAGTCTCTGTATGTAAGTTGTGAAAGAGGAAGGTGACTGTAAGCCTGAGTGAACAATCAATCAATCAAATCAGTGGAACAGTATACTCAGGAAGACTAGTGTGCCTACACATTGTTAAAGGAATGATTGAATCGACACTGTTACAGAATCAGCAACTGTTGTTTTGCATATAAGGCAAGATGCTTTGTAAGACCTTCAGAGAACACTGTGCAAGAGTCTTCTCTCCATGCTGCATGAAGTAAAGAGATCTGATTCATCACACCGTCTTGGTAATTCTTCAGAGAACTAGCAACTCTCACTATTTAGACGAAGAATTTTTTCCACACCACCCACCCACACACACACACACACACACACACACACACACACACACACACACACACACAAGTGAACACATAAGAATGTTAGGTGGCTGTGATGTCATCAAAGGGAATGTGATGACATCACAGACCCTGTGCTTTGATCTAACATGGGCTCTGTGATGACATCAGTGTTAGGTTATAATCCTAGCACCATGTCATTATCATACCTCCACTGGTTTTCGGGGGATAACTTTTGAAAGGATGGTGGTAGAGACTTGAAACTAAGCTCTGCACCCCCATTTTCCGACATTCCGGATCCAAGGGTACCACCATCGAGTCTCTACAAGGTTGGGAAGTGGGTCAACTAGAACCTCGAGGACTCTGGTGCATACCTCGATGGGTTTTTGTGGAATAACTTTTGAAGTGAATGTGGTACAGACTTGCAAGCAGGCTCTGCACCCCCATAACTTTGTCTGTACGCACACACCCACACCCACACACACACACACACACACACACACACACACAAGTGAACACATCAGAATGTTAGATGGCTGTGATGTCATCAAAGGGAATGTGATGACGTCACAGACCCTGTGCTTTGATCTAGCATGGGCTCTGTGATGACATCAGTGTTAGGTTATAATCCTAGCACCATGTCATTATCATACCTCCACTGGTTTTCGGGGGATAACTTTTGAAAGGATGGTGGTAGAGACTTGAAACCAAGCTCTGCACCCCCATTTTTTGACATTCCGGATCCAACGGTGCCACCATCGAGTCTCTACGAGGTCGGGAAGTGGGTCAACCAGAACCTTGAGGACTCTGGTGCATACCTCGATGGGTTTTCGGAGGATAACGTTTGAAGGAAAGGTGGTAGAGACGTGAAACTAAGCTCTGCACCCCAATTTTCGGACATTCCGGATCCAACGGTGCCACCCTCGAGTCTCTACGACGTCGGAAAGTTGGTCAACCAGAACCTTGAGGACTCTGGTGCATACCTCGACTGGTTTCGGGGGATAACTTTTGAAGGGATGGTGGTAGAGACTTGAAACCAAGCTCTGCACCCCCATTTTTGGACATTCCGGATCCAACGGTGCCACCCTCGAGTCTCTACGAGGTGGATAAGTGGGTCAACCAGAACCTTGAGGACTCTGGTGCATACCTCGACAGGTTTCGGGGGATAACTTTTGAAGGGATGGTGGTAGAGACTTGAAACCAAGCTCTGCACCCCCATTTTTGGACATTCCGGATCCAGCGGTGCCACCATCGAGTCTCTACGAGGTCGGGAAGGGACTGAACCAGAACCTTGAGGACTCTGGTACATACCTCGATGGGTTTTCGGAGGATAACGTTTGAAGGGATGGTGGTAGAGACTTGAAAGCAAGCTCTGCACCCCCATTTTTGAGCATTCCGGATCCAAAGGTGCCACCAACGAGTCTCTACGAGGTCCGGAAGGGACTGAACCAGAACCTTGAGGACTCTGGTGCATACCTCGATGGGCTTCGGAGGATAACGTTTGAAGGAAAGGTGGTAGAGGCGTGAAACTAAGCTCTGCACCCCCATTATCGGACATTCCGGATCCAAGGGTACCACCATCGAGTCTCTACAAGGTTGGGAAGTGGGTCAACTAGAACCTCGAGGACTCTGGTGCATACCTCGATGGGTTTTTGTGGAATAACTTTTGAATGTGTTGCAGACTTGCAAGCAGGCTCTGCACCCCCATAACTTTGTCTGTACACACACACCTACACACACACTCACCCACCCACACACACACACACACACACACACACACACACAAACACACACACACACACACACACACACAAGAGAACACATCAGAATGTTAGATGGCTGTGATGTCATCAAAGGGAATGTGATGACGTCACAGACTCTGTGCTTTGATCTAGCATGGGCTCTGTGATGACATCAGTGTTAGGTTATAATCCTAGCACCATGTCATTATCATACCTCCACTGGTTTTCGGGGGATAACTTTTGAAAGGATGGTGGTAGAGACTTGAAACCAAGCTCTGCACCCCCATTTTTGGACATTCCGGATCCAACGGTGCCAACCTGGAGTCTCTACGCGTTCAGGAAGTGGGTCAACCAGAACCTTGAGGACTCTGGAGCATACCCCGACTGGTTTCGGGGGATAACTTTAGAAAGGAATGGTGGTAGAGACTTGAAACCAAGCTCTGCACCCAAATTTTTGGACATTCGGGATCCAACGGTGCCACCCTCGAGTCTCTACGAGGTCGGAAAGTGGGTCAACCAGAACCTTGAGGACTCTGGTGCATACCTCAACTGGTTTCGGGGGATAACTTTTGAAGGGATGGTGGTAGAGACTTGAAACCAAGCTCTGCACCCCCATTTTCGGACATTCCGGATCCAAGAGTACCATCATCGAGTCTCTACGAGGTCGGCAAGTGGATCAACCAGAACCTTGAGGACTCTGGTGCATACCTCGATGGGTTTTCAGAGGATAACGTTTGAAGGAAAGGTGGTAGAGACGTGAAACTGAGCTCTGCACCCCCATTTTCGGACATTCCGGATCCAAGGGTACCACCATCGAGTCTCTACAAGGTTGGGAAGTGAGTCAACTAGAACCTCGAGGACTCTGGTGCATACCTCGATGGGTTTTTGTGGAATAACTTTTGAATGTGTTGCAGACTTGCAAGCAGGCTCTGCACCCCTATAACTTTGTCTGTACACACACACCCACACACACACTCACCCACCCACACACACACACACACACACACACACACACACACACAAGTGAACACATCAGAAAGCAAGCTCTGCACCGCCATTTTTGAGCATTCCGGATCCAACGGTGCCACCATCGAGTCTCTACGAGGTCGGGAAGGGACTGAACCAGAACCTTGAGGACTCTGGTGCATACCTCGACTGGTTTCGGGGGATAACTTTTGAAGGGATGGTGGTAGAGACTTGAAACCAAGCTCTGCACCCCCATTTTTGAGCATTCCGGATCCAACGGTGCCTGGTGAAACCAGGCTCTGCTCCACCATAACTTTGTCTGTACACACACACCCACACACACACCCACCCAACACACACACACACACACCCACACACACACACACACACACACAAGTGAACACATCAGAATGTTAGGTGGCTGTGATGTCATCAAAGGGAATGTGATGACGTCACAGACCCTGTGCTTTGATCTAGCATGGGCTCTGTGATGACATCAGTGTTGGGTTATAATCCTAGCACCATGTCATTATCATACCTCCACTGGTTTTCGGGGGATAACTTTTGAAAGGATGGTGGTAGAGACTTGCAAGCAGGCTCTGCACCCCCATAAGTTTGTCTGTACACACACATCCAGACACATACGTACTTAGGCCACCTTTGGGGTCGTATGACAGAACTCCCCACATTTGTGGACACCACTTTTCTGAATGGTTTAGAGGGAAGCTGCCACCATTTTCAGATGTGGAAGGATGCCGTCAATACCAAAATCACGTGATCTTTTGGATTAAACCATGCTTTTTTTTTTCCAGTCTGACTGTTAGGTTCTGAGTTTTGGCCAGGACCCCGGATGCAGAGAACGAGATAAGGGAAGTTTTTCAAAAGATTTATTATTTCACACAGGGCAAAAAACAACTAAAGGCGAGGGCAGGTGCTGGACGCAGTCGGCTGGCTGGCGCAACAGAGCAGGCAGGAGGAGAACCGTGCTGGCGTCGGTTCAGGAACTTGAGAGCTGCACACACGGTCGGGAGGAGCACTGAAGGCTGCACAAAAACACTGAAGATTAGAGCCACGAAAAAACACCATAAATCCACTAGGAAACTTGCTGCGCTACATTACCGACTGCAACTGAGACTGAATAGTCCGGCACAGGAGTGGTGACTTGGCCGAGCTCAAATAGCAGGGGGAATGTGATGATGAGAGCCAGGTGCGTCTCATTAGGCTGAGCCAGCCAATGACTGCCGCCGCTGCCACACACACTGCCCTGGAAGGAAAACGGGGGAGGGAAGGGGAGACAAAGAAAAAAAAGAAAACACAACGCAGGCCAGACCAAAACACCTACAACCATGACATTACCCCCCCCTCAACGGACGCCACCCGGCGGCCTGCCAGGCTTGTCTGGAAAGGCCCTGTAAAAGTCATTAATAAGGTCTGGGTCCAGAATCAATGAACGGGACACCCATGACCGTTCTTCTGGGCCATACCCCTCCCAGTCCACCAAAAACTGGTATCCCCGGCCCCGTCTGCGGACATCCAGCAACCACCGGACAGTGTAGGCAGGGTGGTCATCAATGAGCCGGGGGGGTGGAGGGGGTTCGGCCGGAGGGCACAGAGCACTGGTGGACACAGGCTTCAGCAGGGAAACGTGAAAAGCCGGGTGAACATTAAGGGCTGCAGGCAACTTGAGTCTCATCACACTGGGATTGATTACCTTCTCAATTTCAAAAGGACCGATGTACCTGGGGGCTAGCTTCCTGCTCTCCGTCTGCAGAGGGATGTCGCGTGAGGACAGCCAGACCTTTTGACCCGGCTGATAGTGGGGGGCAGGAGCGCGACGTCTGTCCGCCAACCGTTGGTTGCGAGCCGCAGTCCGCGTGAGAGCCGCCCTCGCCTCACGCCAGACCCGACGAGCCCGCCGGAGGTGCTCCTGAACGGACGGAACTGCCACTTCGGTCTCCTGGATGGGGAAGAGGGGAGGTTGGAAACCCACAGAGGCCATAAAGGGGGACATACCTGTGGCTGAGCTGACCAAGGAGTTGTGGGCGTATTCCACCCAGGGAAGATGGGTGGACCAGGAGGCGGGATGTCTAGCGGTGACACATCGAAGAGCTGACTCGAGGTCCTGGTTGGCCCGCTCCGTCTGGCCGTTGGTTTGGGGGTGGTACCCGGACGAGAGACTGGCTGAAGCTCCCAGAGCCTGGCAGAAGGCCCTCCAGACCTGGGAGGAGAACTGGGGACCCCGGTCCGAAACGATGTCCTGAGGTATACCATGAAGTCTGAATACATGTTGGACGAGGAGGTTGGCAGTCTCTAGGGCTGAGGGGAGTTTGGGCAGAGGAACAAAATGCACAGTTTTGGAAAAATGATCAATAATGGTAAGAATTACTGTGTTACCCTCTGACGGTGGGAGTCCAGTGACGAAGTCCACAGCGACATGAGACCAAGGGCGATGGGGGATGGGCAGTGGACGTAGGAGGCCAGCAGGAGTCTGGTGGGAGGATTTGTTGCGGGCACAGACGGAGCAGGTGGAGACATACTCCTTGGTGTCAGACGTAATGGTGGGCCACCAGAAACTGCGTCGGAGCAAGGAGAGGGTGCGATGGAACCCAGGATGACAGGCGACTTTGGAAGCATGTCCCCACTGGAGCACAGGAGTTCTGGCGGAGAGTGGAACGAACATCCGGTTGGGAGGGCAGCCCTCGGGAATGGGTTGATCTTGTTGAGCCTCCTGCACCACTTGCTCAACCTCCCACCTGGCCACCCCCACCACGCAGGAGGATGGGAGAATGGTCTCCACAGGAGTATCTTCCACTGGAGGAATAAATTGTCGGGACAAGGCGTCGGGCTTAACATTCCTGGAACCAGGGCGGTAGGTGAGGGTGAACTGGAACCGACCCAAGAACAGGGCCCACCGAGCCTGCCGGGAGTTTAGTCGACGTGTAGACCGTAGATAGGAGAGGTTCTTGTGGTCAGTCCATACCGTAAAAGGGTGCGTGGAACCTTCCAACCAATGCCTCCACTCCTGGAGAGCCAAGACCACAGCGAGGAGCTCCCGGTTGCCCACGTCATAATTTTTCTCAGCAGGGGTGAGCCGACGAGAGAAGAAGGCGCAGGGGTGCATTTTGTGGTCTACTGGGGAGCGTTGAGAAAGGACAGCCCCTACTCCAGAGTCAGAGGCGTCGACTTCGACCACGAACGGAAATGTGGGATCTGGATGGGAAAGCACAGGTGCAGAGGTAAACAGGCACTTTAACCGGTCGAAGGCAGCGTCAGCTGCCTGCGACCACACAAAGGGGAGCTTGGAGGAGGTTAACTGTGTGAGTGGGGCCGCTACTTGGCTGTAATTGCGAATGAACCTCCTGTAAAAATTTGCAAACCCCAAAAACCTCTGGAGGTGTTTTCTGGTAGCAGGGACAGGCCACTCGGCCACCGCTTGGACCTTGGCAGGATCCGCCTTCAACTGTCCCCTTTCCACCACAAACCCCAAAAAACTGACAGATGTGACATGGAACTCGCATTTTTCAGCTTTCACAAAGAGTCTGTTCTCTAACAGTCTTCTCAAAACCAGTCTTACATGCTGGACATGTTCATCAAAGTCTCTGGAAAAAATCAAGATGTCATCTAAATAAACAAACACGAATCTATTAAGCATGTCCCTTAAAACGTCATTGAGCAATGCCTGGAAAACAGCTGGGGCGTTGGTCAAGCCAAAGGGCATCACAAGGTACTCAAAATGTCCCAGGGGGGTGTTGAACGCCGTCTTCCACTCGTCTCCTTCCTTAATCCTGATGAGGTGGTAGGCGTTACGGAGGTCTAACTTTGAGAAAATAGTTGCTTGGTGCAAGGGGCCAAAAGCGGAATCTATCAGAGGGAGTGGGTACTTATTTTTCACACTAATGTCATTTATCCCCCTGAAGTCTATACAAGGGCGCAGGGTTTTGTCTTTTTTCTCAACGAAGAAAAAACCCGCTCCCACTGGGGAAGAGGAAGGGCGGATTAGCCCCGCAGCTAACGAGTCCGAAATGTACTGCTCCATGGACTCCCTTTCTGGCTTGGACAAATTGTACAGTTTTTGAGATGGAAGCGGGGCTCCAGGGAGCAGCTCAATGGCACAGTCATAGGGACGGTGTGGGGGAAGAGAAAGCGCTTTGTCCTTGCTAAAAACCTCCTGAAGATCATGGTACATGGGGGGAATGGAGGACAAGTTAATAGGTTCGGTAGGCACAGGTGACGAGGAGGCACTGGGGGGAATGGCAGAGTGAAGACAATGGGAATGACAGAACGTACTCCAATTGGTTATGGCCGAGGCGGACCAGTCAATATGGGGGTTGTGCAACTTTAGCCAGGGGAGACCCAGAACCAGAGGTGATGTGGGAGAGGGAATGATTAGCAGCGAAATAACTTCCTGATGATTACCAGAGAGCAGCAGGGTCACAGGGGCTGTACGGTGGGTGACACTAGCCAGTAATTGTCCACTCAGGGTGAGAACGTTCCTAGGCTCAGGGAGAGGCTCAATAGGAAGGTTCACATGACTACACAGTTCAGAGTCAATAAAATTGTCATCTGCTCCACTATCAACCAGTGCCTGCAGTGGTATCGTGTTATGTGGGAGTCTGAGCATACCTTGTAGTAGAACTCGGGTGGAGGGAGAGGAAGAAGAGATAGTACGGCTCACCAGCGCCCCCTCCGTGGCTGATGAGCCTCCCCTTTTGGCAGTTTGAGGACAGGTGGCGAGGAAGTGGCCAGGCTGACCACAGTAGATACATAGCCGGTGCTGGAATCAGCGCTCCCGTTCCGCGGGAGACAATCTGGCTCGGCCCAACTGCATAGACTCCTCCTCCTTAGGGACGGAGGAAGAACCCGTACGAGGAGCGGGGGCTGGAACGGGGGTGAGGTCCCGGGGAATCCCGCGTTGCGGAGTGGACACCAGAGGGTAGTTGGAATCCACGGGAGGAGGAGCGCCCTGTTTCCCTATTCTCTCCCTGTATCTCTCACGTAGCCGGTTATCGAGTCTAATGGCTAATGAGATTAGTTCGTCAAGTGACTGGGTCTCGTCTCGTGCTGCCAATTCGTCCTTAATATTATCAACTAATCCCAAGAGAAAAACACTTTGCAATGCGCGCTCAAAATGCGGAAGTCGATAGCGTACTGGGAGACTGGCGCTGAACCCTGGCAAAGGGAAAGGAGCCGGCTGCTGGCTTCTTTCCCTTGGACCGGGTGATCAAAAATTTTGCGCATCTCATTAACAAAGGAGGAATAAGACTGAGTTATCGCCGAATTAGTGGAGATAGCCAAAGCCCAGGAGGCAGCCCGATCTGTTAACAAACTTATAATGAAAGCAATTTACGATCTGTCTGTGGCGTAAGTCTGGGATTGCTGTTCAAACACTAAAGTACACTGAAGCAAGAACTGCCTACATGCCCCTAATTCTCCCGAATACCTGACTGGGGTGGGGATGTATGGTTCCCGGGAGAGGCCGGGTGGAGGAGCCGGAGTCGCCAAGGAGGGAGCAGAGGAAAGAGGAAGATTCCCAGGAGGAGCCAAACTGGGGATCTGACTGACGGCCTGATCCATGCGGCTGCCGAGCTGGGATACGCTGGTCAACAGGGTCTGGAGAACGCCTTGGATCTCGTGGATGGCTTCTCCCATCTGGCCAACACGTGCTCCTTGAGAGGATAGCGCCTGCTGTAACTTATCTGTCTCCGCGGGGTCCATGATTTGGCCGGACTATTCTGTTAGGTTCTGAGTTTTGGCCAGGACCCCAGATGCAGAGAACGAGATAAGGGAAGTTTTTCAAAAGATTTATTGTTTCACACAGGGCAAAAAACAACTAAAGGCGAGGGCAGGTGCTGGATGCGGTCGGCTGGCTGGCGCAAAAGAGCAGGCAGGAGGAGAACCGTGCTGGCATCAGTTCAGGAACTTGAGAGCTGCACACACGGTCGGGAGGAGCACTGAAGGCTGCACAAAAACACTGAAGATTAGAGCCACGAAAAAACACCATAAATCCACTAGGAAACTTGCTGCGCTACGTTACCGACTGCGACTGAGACTGAATAGTCCGGCACAGGAGTGGTGACTTGGCCGAGCTCAAATAGCAGGGGGAATGTGATGATGAGAGCCAGGTGCGTCTCATTAGGCTGAGCCAGCCAATGACTGCCACCGCTGCCACACACACTGCCCTGGAAGGAAAACGGGGGAGGGAAGGGGAGACAAAGAAAAAAAAGAAAACACAACGCAGGCCAGACCAAAACACCTACAACCATGACACTGACTTTTAACCTGGACTTTGGGGACAAATCTTATTTAAGAAATCTTTGGGGACTTCGGCTAAACACAGATTCTGATAGAAGTAATCTTTGGGGTCTTATTTTTTGCACGCCAGAGTGTTGGAACTATTTATTTATTTATTATTAGTATTTGGTATTGTTTAGTTAGTATTTGGATTTGATTATTCTGCATTGATATATTTGAATTCAATATAATTACATTTTTGCAAGTATTCTGTTTATTTGTTATGTTGTTTTCATAAAACAAAAAACAACATTAAAAGGACAAATGGCCACTACACAGAGATTCTAAACCTTGAGATATGTCCCAGGAGAGTCATTTGAATTGATGGTCAGAACTTCCTGACATTTTGCTAATATTCACTGAATCAACACAAAACATATGAAGTCAGTTGAAATTATGATAAGTAAATGTTACAACCAATGACAAGGGGACCCACATGCAGTACAAAACACAGGCAATAAAATATGAAGAGAATGACGTTTGTTGCAGCCTCACTGATCTTTAATTAACAAAAAGGGCACTTACAAAATAAATTAAAAACCTGAGACAGACTCTCCAGCTCTGAAACTTGTACCAGTGTACAAACACACAGATCTTTTGATATTGAGGCTGAGGACCAGAACTGTTTCTAACAGTTTACCAGTTTAACACAGTTGTTTTTTAACATCTCTCTCTCTCTGTTTTTTTTTTATGTTCTTATGTTTAGTACATAAAAAAAACTGGGTTAGTTAAATTGGTAGAAATGTGGCTAAATGAATGTATTTGGATAAAACATATATTATTAACCTTTTAACATTTTTTAAAGCATATTTTGATTACATTTAATCTTTTTTCTACCTACTTTTAAACATTTCACAACTTAATCTGTTGATGCTGAACTGAACATTTTTTAACTTACCTTTTAGATGCTCACTTTCTGAACATGGCAGATAGAAGACAGATAAGTATTTAAGTACTTGTCTGCCTCTTCAGTGCAGTGATTCTGTTTCTCACATAGTTCTTTACATCAGTCCATGTTCGTTCCTTCAATGTCTCCGTTTCATTTTGCAGACAAAGCATGCAGTCATGCTTGGCAGGAACTGTGAATGTTCTGATGAATTTCATCAGGTGTTTCTCCACAGAACGAACTTCTCCTGCTTCCCATTTGCATCTGCTTCGTTGTACGGCTGGTTCTGTGAAGAAAAGAACAAATGCAATGTAATAATACTGGAAAACATGCAAATGAAGCCATCATCATGAACATTTTTTTCCCCAGTAGTAGCCTTAACGAAAGGGGGGTAAAAAAAAAGCCTTGTGAAGTCCAACAACAGGTGGCTTTGTAACACAGGGCGTTGTGATCAGTATATTTTATTACTGGAAGAAGGTCAAAGCTATCATTATGCTGTTTGGCTCTCTAGCATCTTAAGTCTAAGATATGTTTTATATTATATATTAGTTATTACTAATTATATATGTCGTCTTCCAGTTTGAATGCTGCTTTCACTGCATGTAAATGGTTTAGAAATTGTAGTACCAAAAAATAAATATGTCCATTCTATATAAATGTGAACTTCTGTATAGAGAGAGATTAGCTTCATGGCAACATTCATCATCTTGTCATAAGAGCAAGGACACAATGATCATCATTCTCTTTGCACTGCAGGTTTTAACCTTGTATAGGAGGACTAGCACCACGTGCTGGTGCTGATGGTGCTGATGGTGCTGATGATGCTGATGGTGCTGATGGTGCTGATGATGCTGATGATGCTGATGGTGCTGATGATGCTGATGGTGCTGATGATGCAGATGTATCCATTATGTGTTCCATTTCACTGCTGGTACACTCATCTTCTGAAGTGTCACTGGAATCTCCTTCATTGGATTGTGGCAGTTTCTCTGGAAGTAGAAAATGATCTAAATTAAATCAACAGCACTCTTAATCTCACAGGCAGAATCTAGTACAGCATTTATAAAAACACAGAAATATGAAACCGAGTATCCATACCAGTGTTAAATAGATCAAAAATTAAGAACATGCCCAAACCTTCAGGGTCAATTTCGATATCATCCGGTGTCATCCCTTTGTACTGCGACACAGTCCCCCTCTCCATGGCCAGGAGCACTTTGCTCATTCTAGCAAGCTGCAGAGTTCCTTGGGGCAACCAATAGTACTGTCGGTGGATGCCAATATCATGGCCTAAGAAGTCGGCCAGTTGGTCAGACTCATTTTCCTCAAGGTTCAAGACCTGTGACATTGTTGCAATATGTTTTCGAAGCTTTGTTGAAGTCAGTGCTTCAGGGTGTTTGGCACCACAGAGTTTGGTATATTTTTGAAGGCACTCTCCCCCTCTGTAGGCTGACAAGGCTTCTGGTCTTCCAAACATGAATAAATTATCATTCGGTACACTGCAGCTTTCACGCATCTCAGCTAGCAGCTCCATAGCAGTCACCATAGATGGTTTTAACAAGACAGGGACCATCCTCCCCCTTTTCCCTCGGATCTCCACTCTTGCAAAGTACTCGCACATCTTCCTTTCGAATGGAGTCAAGCAGATAGCCACGTCATCATGCAACGCTGACTTGTTCCAGGACCTAAAGGCAGTCAGTTACATCCTCGACACCTCTCCTGCTCTTCGTCTCTTCGTCTTCGTCTCTTCGAACCAAATTGGGGACACTCATGTACTTGGACCTCTTCACCACCAATACACGAGCCTATCCTAAAACTGGGACACTTCACACACAATGTATCTGCACCAAACTGGGGACGTTTGTGTGTTGAACCCCTTACTATCAATGTAAGTCTGTATAATAACAATGTGGCTATGAACAAACACCCACATGCTCCTATATCTGAGCCACACTCAGAGAGACAAGTCAACAGACTATCACTATTTGGGCAAGAGAAACACACTGGATTAAGCTGTGCTCTCATATATCCACCGATCAGGTGATGACCTCAGCATGAACAAAGGGACAAACGAAAATGCTCAAATATGATCAATAGGTAACAATTCACATTAGCATGCAACTTGAACTTGGTAGCACTCATGCATTCAGACCTAGATCAGTGGCAGCTGCTGGCTAGAAGAGGCAACAAAAGTGCAGTGTAAGTACATTGATGAGTTTTCCATGGTGATTATTTCCCTGGTTAACTTAGGACACCTGTATTTCTGCTAATAATTAGTAGTTAGCTACAGAAAATAAACATAAATCCTATCTTTTGTCAGTTGGCAGTGTCAATCAATTTGATTTTCATTTTGCATTGTTTGAGAGTCATAACTAAACCTTGACTGAGTCACCAGATTATCATTGTTGTAAAATTATGTGTGACATCACACCAATATACTGTTTGGACTGACTGGTCTCCACAAAGGCTGTGCATGTCATCTGAACGATATCTTGCTGAAGCAATGGCATAATGTTTAATGTTGTTATGAGAAGTCTTAAAATATTTCTGGTTCATAATGAGACTATGGCAAGATAAATTAGACTGTGGGGGGTTGCCACATTCTGGGTAATTAATGGAGAACACTGATATTAAAGTTAGAACCCTTTATAGGTTAAGTTGAAGGACAATTCATTTGTTGGCAAACCAGTACTGCACGGACATAAAACTTCTTTGTAATATTTGGTTGCACTAGGGCTTATGATAATCAATTGCCCTGTCTTCTAATGTTATCATCTCAGCTTCTTAGCTGTGATCTATGCTGCCTAAAAATGTGAACGTTGTTCAGCCCTGTGAACAATGTCTGCTTTTCTTACTCCACTAGCCTTGCTTTGATCTTGTAATAATTACTCTGTCACAGAGCTGTTGTCTCCGTATCTAATGTATCTAGATACAAAGACATCTCTAGAGGAGCATTAGAAACATCTGAATTCGTCAAATGTCATATTGTATTCCACAGTCACAGCACACAGTAAGTCACTAACCCACTATAAACATGTACTTTTCTAAGTTACAATATATCTATATAACTGTGAAGCATGGCCTAGTTTTTATTTTAAAAAAAGTGAGGTATGAACATACAGACATACAGTACAGCTGACAACAATGCTGTCCTCTTAACACATAGGTGCTTAGTACAACTATAGCCCAATCTTATTATCACCACCTGAGAAAACAGGATTGAACTGGCACCTGTCTGATCACATGACTGCATCTCTAGCCCATATGGTATTATTGCCTTAAAAAGACAATATATTTTTTTTTTATTTTTGCATCTTGCAAATAATCCAGACTTACTGACGACGCAAACTGGGGCTTCATATGGACAATACAATTACACAGTGTATGAAGTATGTATGAAAAAAAATTCCATAACATCGTATACATAAATTTACAGGTAGTTTCTAGCCAGAAACATCTCCCTTCTTCTGGAAAACAGATGTCAGCTGGGGTAAAATATTGTCCAACTGTACCAAGAAGTTTGTCTCAAGTGGAAGTGTTGTAATCTGCTGGAATTCAGCATTTATCTGGTAGAAGTTAGAAGAGTAGCATGCCATCTTCTGCCCCCAAGTGGCCAAAATAAAGAACTGCTTCCTCTATAGGAGATTTGTCTCTCTCCAAATGTTGGTCATCTTTTGTTTTACCTTATCAGACTTTACATTTTAACAGCTGCACACTGAAATTGCATAATAAGGAGAGGGGAAAAGGCAAGCATGTGTTTACCTCATCAGTATGAAAGAATGCAGGCCACCTGGCTTTAAACTCCCTGACTGCTGGGGCAATTCCTCTTGATGGATAGGGACAAAATTTGACCCACACATTCAGTACGTGACAGAAAGTAGGAAGTCAGTAGCAGTGGCTTGGCAGCCGGAAGGCATGGTGAGTCAATTTTTGATTTAAGTGCAAATTTTGCAAAACACTGTGACCAAACTTGCAGAAACATATTTAGGTAAGTTTACATGTTTTATGGAGGGTCAAGAGTGCTGAAATACATTTAGAAGCATTAATAAAGAATTAGAATGTAAATAGATGAAGATTTGGAGTCACACCCAGCTGAATAGATTGAAATTTGGAAGTGGAACTCTGAGCATTGAGGAGCGTTTTGGGGCAATTCCACTTGATTCATAGGGACAAAATTTGACCCACACATTCAGTACGTGACAGGAAATAGGAAGTCAGTAGCAGTGGCTTGGCACGTCCTCACGTGGTAGATATACGAGTCAGGTGAACTAGGGCCACCATATACGTTAGTTTTAACAAAAGCTACTGCAAGTCAGTACACTCATATTTGGCTGAACAGGCCTCGGTCATGTACTTGCAAAGTCTGCTAGTCAAAGACTGGCCAATGGCTTGTTCAACTTCGTAGGTCCCACCCAGGTCAACTACTTTGTAGCCAAAGCTTTTTAAAAATCCTCATCTATGGCTAAACCTGACCAGTGAACAGCAATGGCCATCAGCCCACTGACTAAGACCTACAAAGTTTAACAATCCATTGGCCAGTCTTTGCAACATATGACTAGAAGACTTTGCAAGTATATGACCGAGGCCTGTTCAGCCAAATATCAGTGTACTGACTTGCAGTAGCTTTTGTAAAAACTAACATATATGGTGGTCCCAGGACACATGACTTGTATATCTACCACGTGAGGACGGACCCAAAAATTGCCCCCAAATTTCAAGTAGTCACTCGAGACCAGCTTCCCAATATGTAAAGGCTCATGAACCCAACATCTAGCCTCAAGACCCTTTAATGCAGAAAAAACTCCGGTTCGATCTCCGAGTGGCATCGAACACTAACAGAAGACTCACAAAGACCCAACCGTCCGGCATTCTGAAGCCCAACCCTCTAGCGCATAAATTCTAAAAGTGCGGCCCCCCGGCCAATGGCGGCCCGCAGCAACATTTCTGGCGGCCTACAATGAATTACAGTTGGTAGTTTTAATCCAACTGTACATTGCTTTGGAAGGATGAATTTCTGTTTCGTGGTCTTTAGCGCCATATTTAGGGATAACCAGTAAATACAACTGTGGTTTACCTCGTAGAGACTCGATGGTGGTACCCTTGGATCCGGAATGTCTAAAAATGGGGGTGCAGAGCTTAGTTTCACGTCTCTACCACCTTTCCTTCAAACGTTATCCTCCGAAAACCCATCGAGGTATGCACCAGGGTCCTCAAGGTTCTGGTTGACCCATTTCCCGACCTCATAGAGACTCGAGGTTGGCACCATTGGATCCGGAATGTCTGAAAATGGGGGTTCAGAGCTTGGTTTCAAGTCTCTACCACCATCCCTTCAAAAGTTATCCCCCGAAAACCAGTGGAGGTATGATGATGACATGGTGCTAGGGTTATAACCTAACACTGATGGTATCACAGAGCCCATGCTAGATCAAAGCACAGGGTCCATGACGTCATCACATTCCCTTTGATGACGTCACAGCCACCTAACATTCTGATGTGTTCACTTCTGTGTGTGTGTGTGTGTGTGTGTATGTGTGTGTGTGTTTGTGTGTGTGTGTGTATGTCTGTGGGTGTGTGTGTGCAGACAAAGTTATGGCAGTTCAGAGCCTGCTTTCAAGTCTGTACCACATTCCCTTCAAAAGTTATTCCACAAAAACCCGTCGAGGTATGCACCAGAGTCCTCGAGGTTTTGGTTGACCCACTTCCCGACCTTGTAGAGACTGGATGGTGGTACCGTTGGATCCGGAATGTCCGAAAATGGGGGTGCAGAGCTTGGTTTCAATTCTCTACCACCATCCTTTCAAAAGTTATCCCCCGAAAACCAGTGGAGGTATGATAATGACATGGTGCTAGGGTTATAACCTAATACTGACAGGGTCCGTGACGTCATGACATTCCGTTTGATGACGTCACAGCCACCTAACATTCTGATGTGTTCACTTCTGTGTGTGTGTGTGTGTGTGTGTGTGTGTGTGTGTCAGTGTGACATCACAGAATTCTTTTGTGTCTTTGAGGACGTATCAACATTCTAGAACCTGTCTAGGACACATATAACAGTCAGCCTTTAGAAGACTCAAGACACACACAGCTTCACAAGTTGAAAAGATGCATGTGGACTGGACAGGACTTGGTTTACAGTAAGAGCTCTTTGACATTTCAGACACATTACTTTCAAATTGTTACTCTTGGTGGAAATGGGACTTTTGTTTTAGGACACACTTGAAAAGCATGTGAACCTGTCATATAACGTCCAACTGTAACCAAGTTGTTTGTGGTAGCTAGAGTTTAGACGGATGTTCTTTCACATTTCTGCATTTGGTTGTGTGCATTGTGCATTCGCTCCTGAGGCAAATGGAGATGACCACCTTTGTCTTCTGAAAACCTGTCCACCAACATCTGAGCAACATCTTTTTTGGTGCTATTGATCACCACAAGACATTCCTATGGTCAATATCTCCAAAACTTGCCAACTCATGTCAAAAAAATCTAGATGGATAAACAGAACTACAGGCCAGGGAAAATGTGTATTTTTGATTTTGGTGTGAACTCTCCCTTCAAGAGAGAACACTGAACAGAATATATTCAAAATCGCTGCCATTGAGAGAAATGACACCCAAGGCCTTTCTCAAACCCAAGAGTGTAAAGTATGGACTTGTGTTCCTAGAGAGACACTTCAAGCTTGGAAGAATGAACTCACAAGGACATGAGCACACAGAATGGTGCTGACAGTTTGAGACGATGTGTTCTTGCTGGTACTGTACAATAACCCCCACACAGACGCTGCCTACAGTGCTCCAAAACACTTTTTCCACAACAGATCCTAAGCTTAGCTGCTACACTAACAGTAAAATGTCTATTTATTATGAGGAAGCAACAAAAACCTCTTTTCAATTTACTACTGTTTGTTTTCTGAAGTGTTTTTAATTAACACAAGCCTTGAATGTTCTGTACATCACAAGCCAATGGCAGGAAAATCTCTGGCAATGGCTTTTATTTGAGTCTCACACTGGATTTAAAAAGTAAAGACTTAAGATAAAATAACTATTTATATCAGGGATGGACCAATGTTAGCTGCCACCATCGGTATACTTTACCAAGAGACAGAAGAGGAGGCTCCTGAGCTGAGGAGGCGACTACAAGAGAGAAGAGCCAGGAGGAGGAGGAGGAGGAGGAGGATGAGGCTCCTGAGCTGCTGCTGATGATGATATTGATGATGATGATGAGGATGATGAGGATGATGAGGAGGATGAGGAGGAGGAGGAGGAGGGGGAGGAGGAGGCGGCTCCTGAGCTGCTGCTGCTGATGATGTTGATGAGGAGGAGGGGGAGAAGGAGGAGGAGGATGAGGCTCCTGAGCTGCTGCTGCTGATGATATTGTTGATGATGATGAGGATGATGAGGATGAGGAGGAGGATGAGGAGGAGGAGGAGGAGGAGGAGGAGGCTCAGGCTCCTGAGCTGTTGTTGTTGTTGTTGTTGTTGAGGAGGAGGAGGCTCCTGAGCTGTTGTTGTTGTTGTTGTTGTTGTTGTGGAGGAGGAGGAGGCTCCTGAGCTGTTGTTGTGGAGGAGGAGGAGGCTCCTGAGCTGCTGCTGTTGTTGTTGTTGTTGTTGTGGAGGAGGAGGAGGCTCCTGAGCTGCTGTTGCTGTCGTTGTTGTTGTGGTGGAGGAGGAGGAGGCTCCTGAGCTGCTGTTGTTGTTGTTGTTTTTGTGGTGGAGGAGGAGGAGGCTCCTGAGCTGCTGCTGTTTTTGTTGTTGTTGTTGTTGTCATTGTGGAGGAGGAGGCTCCTGAGCTCCTTCTGTTTTTGTTGTTGTTGTTGTTGTTGTCCATGTTGTTGTGGAGGAGGAGGCTCCTGAGCTGCTGTTGTTGTTGTTGTTGTTGTTGTTGTTGAGGAGGAGGAGGAGGCTCCTGAGCTGTTGTTATTGTTGTTGTTATTGTGGAGGAGGAGGAGGAGGAGGAGGAGGAGGCTCCTGAGCTGTTGTTGTTGTTGTTATTGTTGTTGTTGTTGTTGTTATTGTTGTTGTTGTTGTTGTTGTTGTGGAGGAGGAGGCTCCTGAGCTGCTGTTGTTGTTGTTGATGTTGTTGTGGAGGAGGAGGAGGAGGATCCTGAGCTGCTGTTGTTGTTGTTGTTGTTGTTGTTGTTGTTGTTGTTGTGGAGGAGGAGGCTCCTGAGCTGTTGTTGTTGTTGTTGTTGTTATTGTTGTGGAGGAGGAGGACGAGGAGGAGGCTCCTGAGCTGTTGTTGTTGTTTTTGTTGTTGTTGTTGTGGAGGAGGAGGAGGAGGCTCCTGAGCTGTTGTTGTTGTTGTTATTGTTGTTGTTGTTGTTGTGGAGGAGGAGGAGGAGGCTCCTGAGCTGTTGTTTTTGTTGTTGTTATTGTTGTTGTGGAGGAGGAGGAGGAGACTCCTGAGCTGTTGTTGTTGTGGTTGTTGTTGTGGAGGAGGAGGAGGCTCCTGAGCTGGTGTTGTTGTTGTTGTCGTTGTTGTGGAGGAGGAGGAGGCTCCTGAGCTGCTGCTGTTGTTGTTGTTGTTGTTGTTCTGGTTGTTGTTGTTGTTGTGGTTGTGTAGGAGGAGGAGGCTCCTGAGCTGTTGTTGTTGTTGTTGTGTAGGAGGAGGAGGCTCCTGAGCTGTTGTTGTTGTTGTTGTTGTTGTTGTTGTTGCTGTTGCTGTGTTGGAGGAGGAGGCTCCTGAACTGCTGCTGTTTTTGTTGTTGTTGATGTTGTGGAGGAGGAGGCTCCTGAGCTGCTGCTGTTTTTGTTGTTGTTGTTGTTGTTCTTGTTGTCGAGGAGGAGGCTCCTGCTGCTGCTGCTGTTGTTGTTGTTGCTGCTGCTGTTGTTGTTGTTGTGGAGGATGCTGCTGTTGTTGTTGTTGTGGAGGAGGATGCTGCTGCTGTTGTTGTTGTTGTTGTTGTGGAGGATGCTGCTGCTACTGTTGTTGTTGTTGTTGTTGTTGTTGTTGTTGTTGTTGTTGTTGTTGTGGAGGAGGATGATGCTGCTGTTGTTGTTGTTGTTGTGGAGGAGGATGCTGCTGCTGTTGTTGTTGTTGTGGAGGAGGATGCTGCTGCTGTTGTTGTTGTTGTTGTTGTGGAGGAGGATGCTGCTGCTGTTGTTGTTGTTGTTGTGGAGGAGGATGCTGCTGCTGTTGTTTTTGTTGTTGTGGAGGAGGATGCTGCTGCTGTTGTTGTTGTTGTTGTGGAGGAGGATGCTGCTGCTGTTGTTGTTGTGGAGGAGGATGCTGCTGCTGCTGCTGTTGTTGTTGTTGAGGAGGATGCTGCTGCTGCTGCTGTTGTTGTTGTGGAGGAGGATGCTGCTGCTGTTGGTGTTGTTGTGGAGGAGGATGCTGCTGCTGTTGTTGTTGTTGTGGAGGAGGATGCTGCTGCTGTTGTTGTTGTTGTGGAGGAGGAGGATGCTGCTGTTGTTGTTGTTGTGGAGGAGGATGCTGTTGTTGTTGTTGTTGTTGTGGAGGAGCATGCTGTTGTTGTTGTTGTTGTTGTTGTTGTTGTTGTTGTTGTGGAGGAGGATGCTGCTGTTGTTGTTGTAACCCTTATTATCCTAGATAATAGGATGGCTACGAGTTCTTTATGGGATCCCTGTTGTTTTTGATAAATTACCCCAACTATGAACTTGTGTGCAACCAACTTGTATTTTAAAATAACTGAGGCAGACAATACCACATGAGTTTTATAGATACTTTAGTTAGGACATTGAGTTAGGGAATATGAATTAGTTTTATGAAATCAGGTTTAGGGAAAAGGAATAGAATAAAAGGACAACTGTTTTTGTCAACAAATGAAATAAAGTGTAACACAAATAAATTGCCCTATCTAGAGGCAAAACCCGTCACTTGTGACTTTTAACTAACAACACTGTTTCGATCAATAAACCATGTAACCTTCAAATTAGAAATATGTACCCTCAATCAAGTAAAATCCAATCAAGCAGATACAACCATGAACTTAATACCTTCAGACTATGAATTATTTAAACTTAGAAATGTAAACCTTCAATTTTGTTCACCTTTAAATGATCAAATATCAATAATGAATTGATTACCTTAAATCAAATATCAAAATACCTTAACTTAATAACCTAAGCCGGCATCTAAATGAAAAAACATAACAAACAAACCCCACCCTACGTTGCAGGCCTGTTCCGTTGTAATCCACAAGATGGCGTCCGTGGTAAAGGGAAAAGCTCACTCACAGTCAGACGATATCCTTGTTATAAAGTTCCAAGCTCCACACAAATCCGCCGAACGAGCACAAAGTTGTCCAAATTAATCCACAGTCTCCGTGCAGAAGGAAAAGTAGTCCTGGTAACCCTCTCTGATCACGAGGTCCACTTTCTTCTGCTCAAACAGCTGCTGGCTGTGTTAGCAACCACTGTACTGCAGGCGCAGCTAGCTTAGCGAGCTAGCTACTACTCTTCACTGCAGAACGACACTGCCCAGGCTTGTTGACTGATGTGGCCGTTCCACAGACTTCTCTCACAGTCACACCAGCGATATTTCACCCCTGATAACTATAAGAATATCTCGGACCGTCTGTCACGCTCCGTTCTCAATGTTCTTTTTCTCGTTCAACTGTCGCTCGCTCGTCCCTCCTCGCGTACATGGAACTGCCTACCTTCCCGCTCTCTCGCTTCCGATCACATGACCCATTCTCTCACTGCTCATTCGCTCTCCCATGACTACAGATATCAAAGTACATCCCGCTATAAAATAAATCCCAGAAATTAATAAAACAAAACCCACAGAAAGTACAGTACTTAAGTAAATAAAACGCTTTTAAAGGTAAACAGTAAAAAAAAAGTAGACTCAGGTAAACAATATACTGTATTCAAACTTAACCATTTCTCTTCACAATGCAATATACCAGTATCCATCACAAAATAAGAACTTCTTTTACCAATCCCAAATAATAAACAGGGTTACCGGGCTACATTGTTGTTGTTGTTGTTGTTGTTGTGGAGGAGGATGCTGCTGTTGTTGTTGTTGTTGTTGTTGTTGTTGTTGTTGTGGAGGATGCTGCTGCTGTTGTTGTTGTTGTTGTTGTTGTTGTTGTGGAGGAGGATGCTGCTGCTGTTGTTGTTGTTGTAGAGGAGGATGCTGCTGCTGCTGTTGTTGTTGTTGTGGAGGAGGATGCTGCTGCTGTTGTTGTTGTTGTGGAGGAGGATGCTGCTGCTGTTGTTGTTGTTGTGGAGGAGGATGCTGCTGCTGTTGTTGTTGTTGTGGAGGAGGATGCTGCTGTTGTTGTTGTTGTGGAGGAGGATGCTGTTGTTGTTGTTGTTGTGGAGGAGCATGCTGTTGTTGTTGTTGTTGTTGTTGTTGTTGTTGTTGTGGAGGAGGATGCTGCTGCTGTTGTTGTTGTTGTTGTTGTTGTGGAGGATGCTGCTGCTGTTGTTGTTGTTGTTGTTGTTGTTGTTGTGGAGGAGAATGCTGCTGCTGTTGTTGTTGTTGTTGTTGTTGTTGTTGTGGAGGAGGATGCTGCTGCTGCTGTTGTTGTTGTTGTTGTTGTTGTTGTTGTGGAGGAGGATGCTGCTGCTGTTGTTGTTGTTGTTGTGGAGGAGGATGCTGCTGCTGCTGCTGCTGTTGTTGTTGTTGTGGTGGAGGATGCTGCTGCTGCTGCTGCTGCTGTTGTTGTTGTGGAGTAGGATGCTGTTGTTGTTGTTGTTGTTGTTGTGGAGGAGGATGCTGTTATTGTTGTTGTTGTTGTTGTGGAGGAGGATGCTGCTGCTGTTGTTGTTGTTGTGGAGGAGGATGCTGCTGCTGTTGTTGTTGTTGTGGAGGAGGATGCTGCTGCTGTTGTTGTTGTGGAGGAGGAGGATGCTGCTGTTGTTGTTGTTGTGGAGGAGGATGCTGTTGTTGTTGTTGTTGTTGTGGAGGAGGATGCTGTTGTTGTTGTTGTTGTGGAGGAGCATGCTGTTGTTGTTGTTGTTGTTGTTGTTGTGGAGGAGGATGCTGCTGTTGTTGTTGTTGTTGTGGAGGAGGATGCTGCTGCTGTTGTTGTTGTTGTGGAGGAGGATGCTGCTGCTGTTGTTGTTGTTGTGGAGGAGGATGCTGCTGCTGTTGTTGTTGTTGTGCAGGAGGATGCTGCTGCTGTTGTTGTTGTTGTGGAGGAGGATGCTGTTGTTGTTGTTGTTGTGGAGGAGGATGCTGCTGCTGTTGTTGTTGTTGTGGAGGAGGATGCTGCTGCTGTTGTTGTTGTTGTGGAGGAGGATGCTGCTGCTGTTGTTGTTGTGGAGGAGGAGGATGCTGCTGTTGTTGTTGTTGTGGAGGAGGATGCTGTTGTTGTTGTTGTTGTTGTGGAGGAGGATGCTGTTGTTGTTGTTGTTGTGGAGGAGCATGCTGTTGTTGTTGTTGTTGTTGTTGTTGTGGAGGAGGATGCTGCTGTTGTTGTTGTTGTTGTGGAGGAGGATGCTGCTGCTGTTGTTGTTGTTGTGGAGGAGCTGCTGCTGTTGTTGTTGTTGTGCAGGAGGATGCTGCTGTTGTTGTTGTTGTTGTTGTGGAGGAGGATGCTGCTGTTGCTGTTGTTGTTGTTGTTGTGGAGGAGGATGCTGCTGCTGCTGCTGTTGTTGTTGTTGTTGTTGTTGTGGAGGATGCTGCTGCTGCTGTTGTTGTTGTTGTGGAGGAGGATGCTGCTGTTGTTGTTGTTGTTGTTGTTGTGGTGGAGGATGCTGCTGCTGCTGCTGCTGCTGTTGTTGTTGTGGAGGAGGATGCTGTTGTTGTTGTTGTTGTGGAGGAGCATGCTGTTGTTGTTGTTGTTGTTGTTGTTGTGGAGGAGGATGCTGCTGTTGTTGTTGTTGTTGTGGAGGAGGATGCTGCTGCTGTTGTTGTTGTTGTGGAGGAGCTGCTGCTGTTGTTGTTGTTGTGCAGGAGGATGCTGCTGTTGTTGTTGTTGTTGTTGTGGAGGAGGATGCTGCTGTTGCTGTTGTTGTTGTTGTTGTGGAGGAGGATGCTGCTGCTGCTGCTGTTGTTGTTGTTGTTGTTGTTGTGGAGGATGCTGCTGCTGCTGTTGTTGTTGTTGTGGAGGAGGATGCTGCTGTTGTTGTTGTTGTTGTTGTTGTGGTGGAGGATGCTGCTGCTGCTGCTGCTGCTGTTGTTGTTGTGGAGGAGGATGCTGTTGTTGTTGTTGTTGTTGTTGTTGTGGAGGAGGATGCTGTTATTGTTGTTGTTGTTGTTGTGGAGGAGGATGCTGCTGCTGCTGCTGCTGCTGTTGTTGTTGTGGAGGAGGATGCTGCTGCTGCTGTTGTTGTTGTTGTTGTTGTGGAGGAGGATGCTGCTGCTGCTGCTGCTGATGTTGTTGTTGTTGTTGTGGAGGAGGATGCTGCTGCTGCTGCTGCTGCTGCTGTTGTTGTGGAGGAGGATGCTGTTGTTGTTGTTGTTGTTGTGGAGGAGGAGGAGGAGGCTCCTGAGCTGTTGTTGTTGTTGTTGGTATTGTTGTTGTGGAGGAGGAGGAGGAGGCTCCTGAGCTGTTGTTGTTGTTGTTGTTGTTGTTGTTGTTGTGGAGGAGGAGGCTCCTGAGCTGTTGTTGTTGTTGTTCTTGTTGTTGTTGTTGTGGAGGAGGAGGAGGAGGCTCCTGAGCTGTTGTTGTTGTTGTTGTTGTTGTTGTTGTGGAGGAGGAGGCTCCTGAGCTGTTGTTGTTGTTGTTGTTGTTGTTGTTGTTGTGGAGGAGGCTCCTGAGCTGTTGTTGTTGTTGTTCTTTTTGTTGTTGTTGTGGAGGAGGAGGAGGAGGCTCCTGAGCTGCTGTTGTTGTTGTTGTTGTTGTTGTTGTTGTTGTTGTGGAGGAGGAGGCTCCTGAGCTGTTGTTGTTGTTGTTGTTGTTGTTGTTGTGGAGGAGGAGGCTCCTGAGCTGTTGTTGTTGTTGTTCTTGTTGTTGTTGTTGTGGAGGAGGAGGAGGAGGCTCCTGAGCTGTTGTTGTTGTTGTTGTTGTTGTTGTTGTTGTGGAGGAGGAGGCTCCTGAGCTGTTGTTGTTGTTGTTGTTGTTGTTGTTGTTGTTGTTGTGGAGGAGGAGGTTCCTGAGCTGTTGTTGTTGTTGTTCTTGTTGTTGTTGTTGTGGAGGAGGAGGAGGAGGCTCCTGAGCTGCTGTTGTTGTTGTTGTCATTGTTGTTGTTGTGGAGGAGGAGGAGGCTCCTGAGCTGCTGCTGTTGTTGTTGTTGTTGTTGTTGTTGTTGTTGTTATGTAGGAGGAGGAGGCTCCTGAGCTGTTGTTGTTGTTGTTGTTGTGTAGGAGGAGGAGGCTCCTGAGCTGTTGTTGTTGTTGTTGTTGTTGTTGTTGTTGCTGTTGCTTTTGCTGTGTTGGAGGAGGAGGCTCCTGAGCTGCTGCTGTTTTTGTTGTTGTTGTTGTTGTTGTGGAGGAGGAGGAGGCTGCTGCTGCTGCTGTTGTTGTTGTTGTTGAGGAGGAGGCTGCTGCTGCTGTTGTTGTTGTGGAGGAGGAGGCTGCTGCTGCTGTTGTTGTTGTTGTTGTTGTTGTGGAGGAGGAGGCTGCTGCTGCTGTTGTTGTTGTTGTTGTTGTTGTGGAGGAGGAGGCTGCTGCTGTTGTTGTTGTTGTTGTTGTTGTTGTTGTTGTTGTTGTTGTTGTGGAGGAGGAGGCTGCTGCTGTTGTTGTTGTTGTTGTTGTTGTTGTTGTTGTTGTTGTTGTTGTTGTTGTCGTCGTTGTGGAGGAGGAGGAGGCTCCTGAGCTGCTGCTGCTGCTGGTGATGATGATGATGTTGTTGATGTGGAGAAGGAGGAGGAGGAGGAGGAGGAGGAGCTGCTGCTGCTGCTGGTGATGATTGTAGTGGAAATTCTGAAGAATGGTTCACTCAGACACTGAAGAAGAGTTCGGGAGTCCCAGATGACTTACACAGGAGTATTTAATGAAGCTCGATCGAGGAGAATTCAGATTAGCAATGCACTGAGAATATTGTGACTGCCAACCCATTTCTGAAGGTTACTTCTCGAGTGAAGGTATTTAACTGTCCCCTGACATTTGCTGGAATTTGACACGCCACCATGTATGGGCCTGATGTGTCTATCTATGTGTACACAAATTCTATTAGGCATAAGTGCAAAACAAGAAGCTATGCACCTCTTTGCTCTAAATCACTGTATCTGTCGGCCTTGCTCATGTATTGTGCCCTGATAGAGAATGTGGAGACAGTCTGTCTGCCCGATAAGCCATAACCTTGGGACCTCAGGAGAAAGTATCTGGGGGATGCACTACTCTCCTACTTGTGCAGCTGTGGACTGTAGTTGTGCAGAGTGACCAACTACTAGTGTGCCTGTTCAGGTTAGATGACCTATGACTGGACCCTTCACGACTGCATTGTCACCCATATAAAGAGAGACTCAGGGAACAATCTAAGAGCTAGTGAAGCAAGTGAGGCAAATTCCACAACAGAATCCCCCCTTTTATCAATAGATAAACCCAAATTTGCCTTACTTGTCAATGAGCCTAGTACCCGAGGGAACGCCTTCAGAAATGAGATGAACACACATGTAACACAATAAGCATCCTTCAAAACAAAATCTCAATCAAGAAACAACAGTCACTTATACATGAATACATGTCACATAATAAACCTTGTTCTTCAATCATATCACACTGTTGTAAGTGCACTGATGAGTCTTCGACCCCCGTGTACTTTACGGACATTGGGGGCCACCATCATGGAGAGGTTACTAGCAGGTCACGATGATGGTGGTATGGAATCCTTCCTTGTAGATGTTATTCCTGGAATGCAATTATATTCCCAGCAAGTGCTCATGCCTGTGTTTTAAAGTTCCTGAGACTAACACGTTCATTCATAAGACATTTCCATTTCAAATACCTATACACACCACACATATAATATGTGAAGAGACAAAGGTTCACCATTGCTATGGAAAAACATAATACAAATTTTTATTTATAGCCTTTTGTTTCATTTGATTGTTATTAATATCTTTCTTTCTTTATTTATTTTGTTTATATTGCGAACTAGATACAATTCAGTTAAACTAGTCCTGTAAAGATTCACACAGCATGCAAACTCATTTGGATTCTGCAAAACACGTTTTGATCACACATATAGCATTATAATCACATTAGTATCAAGAATAAGATAGATTAGATCAAGACCTACAACACTCATCCCAACCCCCCTTGTGTTACCTGTAGCTCATTAGTGTTTCACCTTTACCTGTTATCTTCACTGCACCCACTGTCATCCGAAAATGAATAAGGAAATTCCCACTGTTCAACACCAGGATAAAACATCACAGTGACATCATCATTATCATACTTAACCACAGTTTGGGGGGCCTGTGTAATGGTTCTGGTAGATTTACGAATGATTAACTTAATGATGGAGACCAGGCATGTACCAATGAGGATGAGGAGAAGAAGAAACACTACTACGGTGGTGAGAAGCTTAAGAATACCTGATCCCCAGGACCCGAATGTGCTTGAGAAATCCCCTAGCTCAAACCCGTGGGTGGCATGTAACTCTTTAAGGCCCTGTGTGGTGTCATGGGCCATATCCATTATCTCAGCTGTTGCATCTGAAATATAAGAACAACACTCAGTACCGATGACTTTACAGGTTCCACCCTGAGCAGCTAATAACAAGTCTAGTGCCATACGATTTTGCAATACCACTGTCTTTACTTCCTGCAGCTCCTTGTGTTCTGCTAACATAGCTTTATTAGAGACATTAAGGTGGTTTTCTAGCACTTTGGACAGGGATATAAGCTCTTGTTGAGTGACATAGACACCATAGAAGGGGAGAATGATACCTGCTACCCGTTGGAGGCTAGACAACTCCCTCCTGTGTTTATGTAAAGGGGGATACAATGCGGCTATTTCAGACGAATCTACTTCTCTAATCAAAGGGACTAGATAGGCCAGATAACATGTTCCAGAAGCGTTATCGTAGGGCACACAGCTATAAGCATTATTCCCACAGACCAAGTACACTCTCTCAGGCAACGGAGACTTCATTAGACCGATCTGCACGAATTTCAGACAGCTGCTGTGTCCTAAACTTTCATGCTGATTTGTTCCTACGCCTTGCATGCAAAGGGACACATTCTGTAAATCATGGGTTAACATCGGGGGAATATATGTGGAGCAATCACGAAGAGGAGTAGGCTGAGGATGGAGGGGCTCAGAACAGTTATGCACTTTTACTTTAACTGATCCTATTGTCTGTGTACCTAACCACGGAGCGTGTATTGACTCTGGCATATTCTGGCATAACCAGCAGTTACTCAGATTACGTTCACGTGCATATTCAATCATTAAACTAAGGGCAGAGTTTGTTTTGGCCATTTTAGGTATCTGAGCACTCTGAGCTGTCGATGTGTGAGAGGATGCCGCTTTAGAACCTATCTGGAGTATAGAGGAAAAGAGCATTTCATGCAAGTATTCATCATGTTCATCATGTTCACGATTTTCACAACTTCTTACCTTCCCTGGCACACTCTGAAAATTCACTTCCCATACTTTACAATCGGGGCTGGTCTCCAGTTGTAGATTAGTAAAACACCATAACTCTATATTTTGGATGGTGGCTGGAGTGTACTTGACTCTCACAGCATTCTTTGAGGTTTGAGAAAGCTCAATTTGTTCTGCGTCTAGTACATTCCACCACCATCTATTTCTAGCCTTGAAATCAGGGTTTGCAATCAAACAATCATTCAATTTACATCGGTCATTAGGACATTCGAATATGATTGGATCCACCTCTCTCCTGGTCCGGTTTAGACTCTCATAGGTGGGTTTAGTAATGTTCCAGGGAGCCTGCAGGTGGTTATTCTCAGTTAATGTTTGTGTGGTGAACAACCTTACTTTGTTGTAGGCACGTTGGTGCTTGTCCGTCAGTCTCTTTCGGCACATAGTGATGTGACTGTCACCTCGTCCATGGAGACAGGCACTCCGGCACCTATTGTTTTGGGTTTTGAGGCCTGGACCTGGTTCCCTGCTTAGCCAAGCAGGGGTGCGTGGCAAGGGGCTCTGTCTGGAACGGTCACTCCCTGGGATGAGGGACATGGGCCGTGGCGGTGGGTGCCCTCTCTCCTGAGGGGGCACCAGGTCTGCGGTTCCTTCTGCGCCGTGGAGGAGGAGGTCACTCGTGGCACTTTGGCTGCTGAAGGTGTTACGCCCCTGAAAAAGGGGGAGATAGTGAGTGATAGTGGCGTTTCCTCAGCGACAGCTTGAGTGTAATGAGGAAAATACCGCGAATCCCCCCCGATGTGTGGGCGGAGACAAAAGCAATCGATCTCAGACTCTCAGATCAGAACTACTGTGTAGATTACTGATTAATACTGCACAGTTTCTGGGTTTTACAGCAAAGTACAAAGTAAACAATGTGAAATAACCACTTTTTAAACATTTTTAAATCATGCAATGCATTTTAACAGTTTTACATCATTTATGGCTTTAGTAAACCCTTTTGAATGTTATTTATAAATGTGCAGTCTTTTTAATCTCATCTATTTTAACATTAGTACAAACCATGAATTTAGAATATTGTTTTTTTTTTTTGTTTTTGTTTTTTTTTACGAATGAAAACAGTAATAGTGAATTATCTTTTTTAACCTGTCACACTCTCCCCTACTAAATAAATGTCGTCCCGACATCCAACCAAAATATTGGTGTCGTTTGTTTTCAATAAGAACTTGACACTAAAGATCCTCATCTGTGAGCTGTGGCTGAAACAAGGGTCAAAGGTCACAGTCCAAATGCAGTCAACACATATTTACAGTCCACCCATGGTAATTGGCAACTGCATCAACAGTCCATAAACAGTGTCTGCACATACCCTTGAGTCCATCAGTTTCAATGATCTGTATGAGCAATTCACAAAATGTCTTTTGTCACTGGCTGCAAAAACAGTCCATCAATTGCCCATGGCAACAGTCTGTGAAAACAGTCCATCAGTTTCCCATGGCAACAGTCTGTGAAAACAGTCCATAAGTTGCCCATGGCAACAGTCTGTGAAAACAGTCCATCAGTTGCCCATGGCAACAGTCTGTGAAAACAGTCCATAAGTTGTGTCAAAGCATGTCACTTTTGTCAACTCATGCTTGCTGAAGTCCATACATACAAGGTGGCCGAAAGTAGTATGGCTGTACAGGTGGCAACCATGAGACCAGTCCTGGTGTAGGATAGACAGGAAGCAACTGTGGTGGTGGCTGGATACTGTAGCAGGAGGGAACACCAAGCTGATCATAGGTGATGCGTCTTGGCGGACGTCTCTCTCTCTGTGGCAACTGGTAGGTCGAATTCTCTGGGTCAGCAGCAACACTTGGTGGAGGAGGGGCGTCTGGCAGGCGATCATCAGGCAGGTTGTCTGCAGGTAAGTTGATCTCTTCAGTCGGCAGGTTTTCAGCAGATGCCCTGAGCTCCTTTTGCTGATCTCCAACAACAAGCTGTGCCGGCACTGCAATAGGGACTGTTAATTTCCCTGTCTCTTCCAGTGGCTGGGGACTTATCTCCAGTCTAACATGTCCCTCATCAGTCGCTGTAGATGGCTTGGAGATCTGGGGTGGTCTGTAATGAAGTTCATGTTCATCCCCACTATCCTCAAAAGACTCAACAGGCTGTGATACAGACTGACGTCCCTGTCTGTGTTTTCTTTTGTCATCTTTAATCAGCTCCGGCTTTGTCTCAAAAGGTAAGTGATCACAGGACATGAGTAGATTTCTGTGTAGGACCCTGGAGCGTCCCTTACCTCTCTCCGGTCTCACCTCATAAATCGGCAGGTCAGATCCCACCTGTCTGACTACTGTGTGCACTGTATCCTCCCAGTAGCCACGGAGTTTACCTGGTCCTCCTCTCGGTGTCAAGTTTTTGATCAGGACTCGCTCACCAGGCTGTAGGACTGAACTCCTGGCTTTTGTGTCATAGTGCCTCTTACTCCTGTCTGCAGGTTTCCAAGCATTCTCATTTGCAATGGCATACGCTTCCTCCATACCTGTCTTCCATTTCTCCACATAGTCTCTCTGGTTGCTGGAGCCTAGCTCTGCGTACAGTCCAAAGAGCATGTCAACTGGAAGTCTTGGTGATCTCCCAAAGAGAAGATAAAATGGTGAATAACCCGTCATTTCACAACGGGTACAATTATAAGCATACACCAGTTTGTTAAGAGACTCCTTCCAGTTTGATTTCTGTGTCTCAGTCAATGTTTTAAGCATTTGCAGCAATGTCCTGTTCATCCGTTCCACTTGACCATTCCCCATCGGGTGATAGGGCGTTGTTCTGGACCCAGCCATGCCAGTGAGTTGCTTTAACTGCGTGAACAACTGGTTTTCGAATTCCCCCCCCCTGGTCATGGTGGATGCGGGAAGGGAACCCAAACTTTAGGGCAAAGTCATTAAAAATGAGATTTGCGGCAGTCTTTCCTGACTTTGATGTCGTGGCGTAAGCTTGGACAAAGCGTGTGAAATGGTCCACAATGACAAGGATGTACTCATATCCTCCTTTGCATCTGTCAAGGTGGAGAAA
Organism: Lutjanus erythropterus; assembly: GCF_056507025.1. NCBI lineage: Eukaryota > Metazoa > Chordata > Actinopteri > Lutjaniformes > Lutjanidae > Lutjanus > Lutjanus erythropterus. The sequence continues at coordinate 1,338,469 of NW_028146632.1, forward strand.
ATCAATACATACCAATTCAAAGGGCTGTGTTGCTACAATATTTGTCAGAGGAGCTCTTGTTTCATGGCATGGCTTTTTCTGCTTGAGACAGGTGCAAGTTTTTGTCACATAGTGTTCAATGTCAGACTGCATGTATGGCCAGAAGAAGCGATCACGTACTAGAGACAGTGTGCGATCAACACCTTGGTGTCCCATGTCATTGTGCAGCTCTTTCAGTACTCTTTCTTTGTATTGTTCTGGAAGAACAAGCTGCTTACGGGTCTTGGTGGTTCTGTACAGGATACCATTGTCGTCTGTTGTTAGTTTTTCCCACTCTCTGAACAGGCATTTGGTCTTTGGGCTGAGTGACTCTAGCTCTCTTGCTGTTGGTTTGGAGCCTGACAGTTTACGGTTTAATACAGGAAAAATACATGGATCAGATTGTTGTGACATTCTCAACTGATCTTTTGGTATGGGGCTTACTGATGCACTGGTCGACTCACCTAAAACTGTGGCTGACATACATACAGCTGAAAGTGGCAAGTTTGTAAAGGGCTCTTGTGCCTCAACTGCTTGGGTTGTGGCAGCAATGGCGTCAGGTGGCAGCTCCTCAGAGCACTGTCTCATGAGTGACTCTGCATCCAGTGGCATTCTTGACAAAGCATCTGCATCACTGTTCTCCTTTCCTGGCCTGTACTTTATTGTGAAGTGAAAATCAGCTAACTCTGCAACCCACCTGGAGGTGGTCGCATTCAGCTTCGCAGTTGACAGAATGTAGGTGAGCGGGTTGTTATCACTATACACAGTGAAGGTTGGAGCATAGTACAAATAATCATGAAACTTGTCAGTGACTGCCCATTTTAAAGCTAGGAATTCTAGCTTGCCTGCATGGTAATGATAGTTCTTCTCAGCAGCTGTTAGTGTGCGGGAACCATATGCAATGACTCTGAGCTTGTTGTCTTGTCTTTGATATAGTACTGCTCCCAAGCCTTGGTGTGACGCATCAGTGTGCACAATGAATGGCTGAGTGAAGTCGGGGAAACCTAACACTGGTGGATGAAGAAAACAGTCAATCAGTTTTTCAAGTGCCTGCTGGTGCTGGTCAGTCCACGTGATTGTCTTGTTTGGGGGCACAACATTGTTCTTTACTTTCTTTGTTTTTGCTTTTTTTGTGTTATCAGGGGGGTCGTTAGTGTCTGCTTTCAGGAGGTCATACAGACAACTTGCTTTTCGGGAGAAGTCTTTGATGTACTGCCTGTAATAGGTGAGTAGACCAAGCATTTTCCTGAGCTGGCCCACATTCTGTGGCCTGATGTCTTTCAATGCTCTGACAGCTTCAAAATCAGCTGGGTCAACTCTGCTGCCTTCTGCCGAAACTATCCTGCCCAAATAACGGACCTCCGGTTTGAAAAGGTCACACTTACTTGGCTTGAGTTTAATACCATACTCCCTGAGGCGTCTCAGCACTTGTCGCATGTCATCTACATGACCGTCAAAAGTTTTACTGAAGACTAGTGTGTCATCAAGATATGGAACACAGATGTTATCACGAAGTCCCTCCAAACATTCCTCCATACAACGTTGGAACGCCGCAGGGGCGTTCATGAGGCCAAACGGGATACGTATCCACTCATAGAGTCCCCACGGAGTAACAAAAGCTGTCAATGGCCTGCTCTCCTCAGAGATGAATCCCTGGTGGTAAGCTTTTCCCTGGTCCAGGAGGGAGAACCAGGAATTACCACCCAGACCGTCCATGATGTCCTGGACATGAGGGATGGGCTGGCGGTCTGGATGGGTCTTTCTGTTCAAGTCTCTGTAATCTATGCACAAGCGGAGAGTACCATCCTTTTTTCTAACACACACAACTGGTGAAGAGTATGAGGAGTTTGACTTCCTCACCCAGCCCTGTGCTATGAGGTCATGGAGGTAACTCTTCATCTCTTGGTACAGGGGCCGTGGGACTGACATGTATGTGCGTTTGACTGGTTCAGGGTCTTTTAGGGAGATGGTCATTTGCAGTCTTTCAATGCAGCCAATATCATTGTCTGATCTTGAAAAGGACTGACACTCTTCCCTAAGCATCTGTTTAACAGCCTGTCTCTGATCCTCTTCCAAGTGACTCAAGTCCACAGGTGGATCCCACTGTTCACTTGATTTACATGGGGTCTGGACGACTGTGTGGTTCACTGCAACTGGTGTTTGAGCTTTCTCAAAGATCTGAGCTGGCAAAACAGTCATGATGGTCTGCACTGTACCAATTACAGTGCGCCCCAGTAAAACAATGTCATGGCTAGTTGGGTTGGAGACATCTATTGTGATAACTGGGAAAACACCTTTCTTCACTTTGACTAATGTGTCATAGAACTCAAGACCGTCTGGCCACTGGGGGTTCAGGTCTGGCTGAAAGAGCATGGTCATGTCATCTTTAAAGGGCTGAGCAGCTACACGGCAGTCAATCTGAATACAAGTATGCTTTGGTACTGTGATCATCTCCTTCTTTGTTTTCACTGCATACTCATCTGTCTGTTCGAAGTTTACAGCGTGTATAAAAGCTCTCACCTTGTTTCTTTTAAGACTTGGGAAGGCTTTTCTCACAGTGTTGTACTTGTTCGTCTTATCAGTCTTTGCCAGGATGTGTTCAATTACATTGAAACCTACTATGGGATGGGACAGGTGACAGCCTTTCATCACAAGCATTGGAATGACCAGTTCTTTTGTTTGGTCAGTTTCAGAGGCCAGTCGGAAAGTCGTCTCAATCCATCCCAGGTAAGGCATCTCGGTTCCGTTTGCTGCAGTTAGTGTAAGATCATCAGTGGAGTCTAAGATTTCTGAAACATCTCTCAGCTTTGTACTGGGTAGGAACTCCTCTTTCCATTTTTCATCAATGATCGACACCTGAGAGCCTGTGTCCCATAGAGCTTGGAGTTGTTGACCATCCAGGTAACAGTTAACAAGACACTGCCTGCCAACTAGTGAGGTGACCCTGTGTGGATTGCCAAGTGCTATTAGGGGTGGCAGATAGTGAGCATTTTTGTTGTTGCTGGGAGATTTTCCACTGTTAGTTGTCAGGTGAGTACATTTTTCCTTGTGTTCAGGCCAGTGTTGTTTCTGACATGTTTTGGAACAATACAGTGACTTTTTACAGGATGAGCATTGTTTCAGTGTATTTAAAGAATTTTCACTGCCACAGTTTTCACATTTCTGGGACTTTTTGGGGGCAATGGTTAACACTCGTCCCGCAGCGGTAACCACGTCCTGTTTAAAGGGGCCTCCCGTGATGGTTTAACTCCTCTGGTTTTACATCCAGCTTGAAAATGTTCTCCACTTCCACATCTATAGCAGTGTATGCAGCGTTCCTGTGTTCCAGTCTGCTGGCAGACAAAACACTTCCTCTGGACATGAGCAGGGCGGTTAGAGTACTGGTTGGATGTGTACTGGGGCGGTGTAAGAGTGGGTGCTTGAGCCTGACTGTAGTTGTTATAGTACTGCTGTGGTGAAACAGGTGGCTGGGGGTCCCTGTCTGGCCTTTTCACTGGGGGTGGGGCATAGGGCTGCGATGGAAACATTGGCTGCTGTAATGTCTCTTTAATTTGAGCAATTTCTGCACTGAGACCCTTAAGAGTAGCAAAACCTGTCTTCAGTTCTGCCAACTCTGCCAGCAGTTCAGGGGGCATTTTTGTTTCGTTTTCCTTCACAGAACATTTTACAGGTGGCAGATCTTCTGATTGAACTGCACTTACACTTGTAACTGGCTGTGGGGCGCTAAACTTCTTCTTGTTACGTCTTTCTGTCTCGTTGGCACAAGCAATATTTAACCTCTCTAACAGAAGCTCATCTGAAGTCTCATTATTGAGTAGAAGGGGCTGCATGTCTATTCTGATGCTGTCATTCTGGAGACCGGTAAGTATTGTGTGCAAACACATGCGATGAACTAGAGCTGGGTCATACTTAAGCCCCGATTCTGACTCTTGGGACGCAAACAGCACTTTCTGCCTCAGGTCGAAGACTCGCATCAGGAAACTTTGAGGGGTCTCTTTGCCATGCTGTGCTTCTGAAGTTAACTGCTTGTAAAGCTCTGTAGCGCTCTTTTCTTGGAAGTGAGAGCGCAAGATGCATCTGAGTGTGGGAAGCGTTAGGTGGGGTTTCCCTTCCAGGTAGCTGCGGAGCTGCAAGCCTGGAGAGATGGCACGAATTACAGCATCTACTATCTCTATCTCAGGATAGCCTCTGTTCAGTCCATTCTCAATCTGATGAGCAAGGCTGGAAAAAGTCAGTTTATCTTTCTGGCCTGGTTCTCCTATTTGGCCAGAAATTTTAAAATCCTTACGCCAGTATGGGCTTGGCTGCTGCTGGACACCAGCTAGGGGCTGCATGTTCACTGGGGGGCTTACAATAGTTTGGAACTGGTGCAGTGGATCATTTGTGACGACATTAACTGTAGTTGTCTGTTTGACTTCTTGCCCTTCATGTTTTTTTACAGTGCTTAGTTCATCTGTTTCTTTCTGCGTCGCTGTTGTCTCAACATTACGCTCAGTTTGTGCTGGTTCATCATCAATGCCACTGACCATATCTTCTAATTTGTCCTTTAAAGATAACAGTTCAGACATACCGTCATCTTCTAGTTCTGACACTTCCTCTCTTTCAAGGTACTTCATGATGTGAATGACCAATGATATGCGGGATTTTCCTTGAACATCAGCTCTCTGCTCTCCTGATATGTCGAGGAAATCACAGATTCCCAGTAGATTATCCTTAGTCAGAGTGTGTAATGTTCCTACTACCTCTTCTTGTAGCTCTTCCAGGGCGGTCATGTTGACAGGGCAGTGCAGACTTTGACTGTGCAGGAGTTTACTCTGAACTGAAGATCTTTAGTGTCCCTGATGATCTCTTACTGGTCTCAGGAGACGTACTCAACCACCAGCTTCCAGCTCTCCTTTAACAGCAACAGCTCACTGCGGCCTATCTGGGTTGTAGTGGGGGGGAGGTTTAGCTGGCTCAAACTTCAGGGAACAGGCTGTGCACACTGGACATCTGAGCAGCAATCCCAGCGGTGCCTCCAAAATGTTACGCCCCTGAAAAAGGGGGAGAAATAATCACTAGAGTGATAGTGGCGTTTCCTCAGCGACAGCTTGAGTGTAATGAGGAAAATACCGCGAATCCCCCCCGATGTGTGGGCGGAGACAAAAGCAATCGATCTCAGACTCTCAGATCAGAACTACTGTGTAGATTACTGATTAATACTGCACAGTTTCTGGGTTTTACAGCAAAGTACAAAGTAAACAATGTGAAATAACCACTTTTTAAACATTTTTAAATCATGCAATGCATTTTAACAGTTTTACATCATTTATGGCTTTAGTAAACCCTTTTGAATGTTATTTATAAATGTGCAGTCTTTTTAATCTCATCTATTTTAACATTAGTACAAACAATGAATTTAGAACATTGTTTTTTTTTTGTTTTTGTTTTTTTTTACGAATGAAAACAGTAGTAGTGAATTATCTTTTTTAACCTGTCACAAAGGCGGGCTCTGCCCAAGATCCCAGTAGCACGAGGAGGGACAGGAGGAGCCATCGGCCTAATTGCCCTGCGTTGCTGCCATCTTGGTGGGACCTGGAGGTGCAGCCCTGCACCTGGTGGCGTGGACCCATTCTGCTAGGCCCTCGACCTTTAGAGCTGTTCTCGTCACCACTAGCACCTGGAATGGACCTTTCCACCTGGAAGATAAAGAAACTTTGTCCAGGGACTTAATTAGTACAAAATCTCCAAGGATGAATAGGTCCCTCCAAGGGTTTCGGGAGCCTGTCCGCCACCTGTTTATGAAACCTTCTCAATGTTTCTGTTAGTCTCATCACATACTCTGTCATGTAATCATCAGTCCAAAGCAGAGTTACTTTGTGGGGAGTTAAGGGTGGGCTTGTCCCTGTGGACATAGGCCTCCCCATCAACACTTCATGTGGGCTCAAACCTGTGGTTGCACTTGGTGTGCTACGGATAGAGTACAAAACTAGTGGCAATGCGTCAACCCACTTCATATTAGTGGCCATCATTGTTTTGGTCAGTTTTTCTTTAATTGTGGAATTCATCCTTTCTACCTGGCCTGAACTCTGCGGGTGATAGGGGACATGTAGCTGCCACTGGAACCCTAGCACTTTAGATAAAGCCTGAGTCAGTTTGGCCCTGAATGCTGGCCCTTTATCACTGTTGATCCCTTTTGGTACTCCAAACCTAGGAATCACATCTTTGAGCAAGCACTTCACAACTGTCAACCTGTCTACAATTACTAACAAGTACTTGTAGCCTTGACAATTTGGCATATGTACAAAATCGATTTGCATATTTACAAAAGGACCTGATGGCGGTTCCAAATGGTCATGTTTTACAGCGCTTCCTTTTTTTCTGGTTAGTTGACATGTCATGCATGTATCTACCAGTGTTTGCGAAACTTGTGTTATGCCAGGCGCAAACCATTGTGATCAAATGACATCATTTATACCCCCCTTTCCTACATGTGTGGGACCGTGTGCCACACGAGCCAACACATGCAGGAGAGATCGGGGACAGACGGGACGGCCATCGGGGTGGAGCCACAAGCCAGACTCCGGATGTGGTGCACAACCTTTACGAGACCATATGTATTTTTCTCTATCATCAGCGTGGCTTTGCAAAGCTACGACATCATTGAAGGAAGGTACGCATGTCGGCGTAGGAGGTTGTGTGGAGGTACACTGACGTACCATGGAGGAAGAGGAAATGGCTGCTTGTTTGGCTGCAGCATCAGCCCGCGCATTCCCACGTGTTACTGGATCAGAACCATGTGTATGAGCAGCACATTTTACTATCGCAAGTTGGGATGGAAGGAAAATAGCCTCTAGTAGGTCTGCTACCAGAGAATGATGTTGTATTGGTTTACCTGAGGAAGTCAAGAAGCCTCTTAATTTCCATAATTGACCAAAGTCATGCGCAACCCCAAACGCATATCTAGAAACAGTGTAGATAGTGGCCACCTTGTCTTTAGCTAGAATACAGGCCCTTGTAAGGGCGTACAACTCAGCGGCCTGTGCAGAGGTGCCATTAGGTAATGCACGTGCCTCTAATACTTCCCAGTCACTCACTACTGCATAGCCAGCAAGGTGTTGATGATCAGAGGGTCTGCACGCTGAGCCATCCGTGTACAAAATCATGTCAGAATTAGCTATTGGTGTCTGCAACAAGTCTGGCCTTGGGGAGGTGCACGTGTCAATAATGGTAACACAATCATGATCATCATCCGTGTCCACTCGAGGTAAGAGAGTGGCTGGGTTCAACGGAGGTGAGCGCTTCAAAGTGATGTGGGAGCTGGAAAGAATGATAGCCTCGTAACCTGAGCGACGAGCAGCTGTCATATGCTGAGTAGCGGATGTGTCCAAGATATGCAAGACAGAGTGAGGGACATGCACTACACAGTCATGAGCGAGCACTATGGGAGATGATTTGTCTATCATTGTGGCAACAGCGGCCACTGACCTTAGACAACCAGGCATACCTCGAGCCACTGGGTCTAGCTTAGCAGAGTAGTACGCTACAGGACGATAATGTGACCCGTGTTTTTGTACCAGGATGCTAGTGGCAAAACCGTCCATCTCGTGAACATGCAAGTGGAAAGGCTGATTGTAATCCGGCAGGCCTAGGGCAGGGGCTGACATGAGAGCCTTTTTAATGTCCACAAAAGCTCTGTGCATCTCATCAGTCCATTGCACGACAGAAGAGGCTGCCTGAAGAGTGGCCGGTCGCAATACGGAGTCCATAGCCGCGTAGTCATGAACCCAATGTCTGCAAAAGTTAGCCATCCCCAGGAAAGATAACAAATCCTTTCGAGTCTTTGGGGGAGGCATTTCAGAGAGGAGTTTCACTCTCTCTGGTGACAACAGTCGTCGTCCATTTCTCAGGACATGTCCCAGGTATGTCACCTCTGGCAGACAAAACTGCAACTTTGTCAGCGAAGCTCTGTGGCCACACTCAGCAAGTCTTTTCATCAGCCTTATAGAGCCTTTCTTACATGACTCCTTCGATGGGGAAGCGATCAACAGGTCATCTGCATACTGTAGAAGCGTGCTACCACCCGGCAATTCCAAATCATCGAGATCACGTTTAACCGCTGCAGCGTACACTCCCGGACTTTCAACATAGCCCTGACTCAAGGTAGTCCATGTGAGTTGTCTGCCTTTAAAGTGAAAATGCAAACAGGTACTGGCTATCTGGATGCAATGGAACTGAAAAGAAAGCCGAACTCAAATCAATGACTGTGTAGTGTGTCGAATCAGGTGGCAGTGAGGCTAAAATAGAATTAGTATCTGGTACCACTGGAGTCATCGGCACAACAATGTTGTTGATAGCTTGCAAGTCTTGCACAAATCGCCATTCGTTTGGACGATTAGGCTTTTGGATGGGTAAAATGGGAGTGTTACATGGACTGGTGGTTTCTACCAGTACCCCTTGATCAAGCAATGATTGGATTACAGGTTCAATGCCTGCAATTGACTTTGGAGGTAAATGGTACTGTTTGATCATTGGCAACTTAGCATTTGGCTTCAAAGTTACTTTATGAGGCTGTGCAGATTTTACAAATCCCACATGATTCTTATGTTTAGCCCATAGCGAGGAAGGTACCTCTGAGAGCTCTGAAGGGGGACCATATTGAATTGGAGTGGGTGGCTGTTGACATAGAAATGTGCTTTGCGGTAGTAAGATTTGATCGTTTAAGTTCAACATGTACAGATCCTCACCTAAAGGCGTTATTAACTGTGAGTGAGAATCTGCCTTTGCTGTTCTTAACAACAGAGCTCGTGCTGTCATTTCAGCAACACTGTCAGTTTCATGTCCCGGTGCAACAGCAATGATGACATGAGGTGGAATATCTTGCACATTATACAATTGACTTTGTTGATCAGATAATTGGATTGGTAAAGCGCACCCTTGGGGTCCCACAAACAAAATTGGCTCACATTGCAACCACTGTTGTGTGTTCAACAGGGTATCAGCATTCAGTTTGTATTCTGAGGAGGGGTTGTGTGCGGCAGTGCACTGACATTGGAGGACGGGCCTCATTGCAGACATCAATGTTGCACAGGCTGGCAATGACTTAGCCACCTGTTGGATATTCGTCAAGGTGAAAGTGGTCAGCATGTTAAAATCAGGCAGTGCCCATTGATACAAACAATCGTTCACATTTTGTAGAAACTGAACAGCTTGTACAGCTCTATCGTCAGGGATGGACAAAAACAATCCATCTGGAGTACATTGAATAGTAGCATGTAGTTTACATAATAGATCTCTGCCCATCAAATTTATAGGGCTGTTTTCAGAGATGAGGAATGAGTGTTGTATCTGTGACCCTTCAACATTTACATTGGATCTGGATGACACTGGCTCTGCAATAGGGACGCCTGAGACACCCACTGTAGTGACAAAATGAGATGTTGGTGTACACACATGCTCAGCTGCTCTTACAGTAGATAAAGTTGCACCACTATCTACCAAAATATCAACAATAGTACCATTAACCTCTACTGGTATTGTAGGGTCTTCTGCAGGACAGGTTGAGAGACGGATTTGTGTTGCTTCTTTGAAAAATTGTGATGGCTGTTCTGATCCTGTTCCTCCATGGCCGCCCTATTCATCTTTACGCTGATCTGCATCTGGCCCCTTAATTGCTAAACCCGGTGCAGGGCCAGGTAACGCTGGGTATGGATAGTCTGCATTTCGATCGATGGGGTGGCGGTAATCAGGGTATCGATCACGTGGGTAGTAATCCAAATATTGATCACGTGGGCGCCTCGCGCTTCTACATTCAGAGGCCCAGTGTCCAGGTCTGCCACAGTTGCGGCAGTTACCTTTTCTTTTGTTTTTATTTGTTTGTTGTTTGTTTTCCTTCTGCTGGTTATTGGTGGGGTTGTTTATTGACTGCATCATTTGTTTGCTGTTGTTAGAGCCACTTTGAGCGAAAATTTGATTTCAGTGCATATTTAGCAGGGTATGAACGGTGTCCTGCCAGTTCTTGGTTTGCCAGTCATGGCAGGACAATTTGTATCCCGATGCTATGTGTGCCTTCACGTTATGCAGAAGTGTTTGTATTGCAAAGGCTGCATTTTCTTCCCGTGTAATACCGGCACTATTGTCCCACACCCCGATGAACCGCTGTATGAAATCTGGTAAAGCTTCTTTGGGCTCTTGTATGCAATGCATAACTTTTGAGAAATCACTATGCGTACGCGCGCATTTTGTAATTGCTGCTTTAGCATCATTTTCTAACCAGGTGTTTAAAGATCTATGGTTAGGCCACTGGCCTCCATTTTCTGGTTGTGGGAACTGGAACTCGTCTTTACACAAAGTCCACTCACTCCCATAGGTGAAGGTTAACAGCTGACGGACATCTGGAATCAAACAATCATACACTGTACATGTTTGAAAGAGCCACTGGTAATAGTCCTTGGGTCGACTTATGGGATTTGGAGCTTTCCTTGTCACGTCTAGGACTTCTGAGGGAGTCCATGGTCTACACACAGGAGTCTCACCTACCATAATTTTAGGGGCATTTATTGTTTTATCGGTGTCAGGTCTCTCCCTGACTGCACTCTGTGGTCTCCTAGTAGCAGATTTAGGTTTCTCTACTCTGTCACGCAATAATCTCTCTATTTCTGAGCTAGTAGCCCTGACAGGACCTGGGCCTTTCACACGTCGAAGTATTTTGCTTTCAGTCTCTGTGTCCTCCCTTAGTGCTGCTGCAGCCTGAGAATACATGTCAGCATCTGTGTCAGTGTCTGTGTGTGTGTGTGTTAACTCCTCCTCTAGTGGCCCTCCTTGCTTCTCCTCATCTGAATCATTTGCCCTAGCACCGTCAAGCAAGGCAGCTGCCTCTCCCTGCTCCTGTGCTTCTCTAGCCTCTCTATCTCTCCTCTTCCTATCTTGCTCTATGTTCAGCGCTGCAGCTGTGAGCAAAATAAGGTCTTCTTCTGTCTGACTTTTCCCTACATGGGCTCCCTCTTCGCTGTTATCAACTCGCTTAGGATACGCAAAGACAGTATGCTGTTCAAAATTTTCACGGGGAAAGGGAAGGTTCACATTAGCTAGAGTAGTCAGCAAACACTGTGGGGATGATGCTCTTCCTTGGCGCCTAGCCCAACCATACATCATAGCTTTGGCACACGCAGCAGCGTCATTACCATGTCGCTCTTTAATTTTAGCCATTTCAGTCGCCCTGGTTCTCAATACAGTTTGCAACATAGGCATGTGACACAAGGCAACGTACTTAACACACCGATCAATGGCGTCTCTCAGTTCATCTGAACCCCATTCACACCGGCTGCCACTTGCTTTCTCCCTTTCACACTGCTCTGCCACTCTCAGCCACACTCTCAAACATTCCGACATGTAACGGAGATCCCACTCCGGATCTCCCTTATCAAAACTCAATTGCTCTCTTGCCAACTGTAATTTTTCACTCTCAAACGACCCTCCACATGGCCATTCACCCTTAGTCCATTCAGTCATCAAAGAGGAAAATGGGATCACACACTTCCAACCTTCCTTTCTACCAACAGTTCCACCGGGGGTGTGTGGGGGAAAAAAATTTTCAGCAATCGTCTTACTAGTGTGATCTGGCGTTCTTTTTGACATAGCTGGTGAGGTTGCTTTAGCAGTTAGCTCATGGGACTTTAAGACTGGTTTGGGGGAGGTAGAGTCAGCATTGCGAGTGGTTTTTAAGATTTGTCTGGGTGAGGTGGAAACATTATAGCGAGTGGTTCTTGGAGAACTGACCATAGGTCTGTGTCTGGGCTCTGCTGTGGACTGATCATTACCCATTGCAATATTCAGATCAACACTTCAAACACATATACAGCACAGCATATACAAGCAACACATCACAAAATACTTCAGCTGCATCATGGGACTTCACACTCTTGTATTTTCATTAATATTTAAATTTGGCAAAGTGGTTGCGGTATGAGACTTTAAAGATTTCAAATTTCTTTATTTTGTGTACACAATTCGGCGCCTAGGCCTCTGAAGCAGAACTTAGCAGAGCCTCTTTGTTCCCACAGGTCATAGATGCACTCACAGATATTGGTTAACCGAAATAAGCCTATTTCATCCTACCCCAGAACGTCTTCCCAAGGGTTAACTTCACTGTGCACTCTTATCTAAGACGGGCTCAGCCCGCAGCTGTCCCGGAACCAAACACTTGATATCAGTCTCAGATTTAACGACCACAGATATTACTTTAAAATTCCACTTTTACACATATATTTGTTTTTCACATGAGTTGAACCAATGCTTTAAATTTGCTTTAATTCTATTTTAGTTATAGCCGAATTTGCTACGCATTAATTTTAGATTCCGTCAAACTCAAACATGGTAAGGCAAAGAAATTGATTTGCACTTACCAGTTTGTTGTTCTGTTGGAATCCTGCCGACAACGCCAAATTGTAGTGGAAATTCTGAAGAATGGTTCACTCAGACACTGAAGAAGAGTTCGGGAGTCCCAGATGACTTACACAGGAGTATTTAATGAAGCTCGATCGAGGAGAATTCAGATTAGCAATGCACTGAGAATATTGTGACTGCCAACCCAATTCTGAAGTTTACTTCTGGAGTGAAGGTATTTAACTGTCCCCTGACATTCGCTGGAATTTGACACGCCACCATGTATGGGCCTGATGTGTCTATCTATGTGTACACAAATTCCATTGGGCATAAGTGCAAAACAAGAAGCTATGCACCTCTTTGCTCTAAATCACTGTATCTGTCGGCCTTGCTCATGTATTGTGCCCTGCTAGAGAATGTGGAGACAGTCTGTCTGCCCGATAAGCCATAACCTTGGGACCTCAGGAGAAAGTATCTGGGGGATGCACTACTCTCCTACTTCTGCAGCTGTGGACTGTAGTTGTGCAGAGTGACCAACTACTAGTGTGCCTGTTCAGGTTAGATGACCTATGACTGGACCCTTCACGACTGCATTGTCACCCATATAAAGAGAGACTCAGGGAAGAATCTAAGAGCTAGTGAAGCAAGTGAGGCAAATTCCACAACACAAGGGTACCACCATCGAGTCTCTACAAGGTTGGGAAGTGGGTCAACCAGAACCTTGAGGACTCTGGTGCATACCTCGACTGGTTTCGAGGGATAACTTTTGAAGGGATGGTGGTAGAGACTTGAAAACAAGCTCTGCACCCCTATTTTTGAGCATTCCGGATCTAACGGTGCCACCATCGAGTCTCTACGAGGTCGGGAAGGGACTGAACCAGAACCTTGAGGACTCTGGTGCATACCTCGACTGGTTTCGGGGAATAACTTTTGAAGGAATGGTGGTAGAGACGTGAAACTAAGCTCTGCACCCCCATTTTCAGACATTCCGGATCCAAGAGTACCATCATCGAGTCTCTACAAGGTTGGGAAGTGGGTCAACTAGAACCTCGAGGACTCTGGTGCATAACTCGATGGGTTTTTGTGGAATAACTTTTGAAGTGACTGTGGTACAGACTTGCAAGCAGGCTCTGCACCCCCATAACTTTGTCTGTACACACACACCCACTGTGGAAGATGAACAAATTTGATGAATAATCAATGTACTAATTTTGTGAATCTCTGTATGTAAGTTGTGAAAGAGGAAGGTGACTGTAAGCCTGAGTGAACAATCAATCAATCAAATCAGTGGAACAGTATACTCAGGAAGACTAGTGTGCCTACACATTGTTAAAGGAATGATTGAGGAAAGGAGTGGGCGTACCTCCAACATGGCGGCAGCATAGAGAGCGAGCTCCCCGACATTGATAAATAGAAAGCCCTGTAAAACTAAAAGTTAACAAAGTGTGAGATAATTTAAGAAATTCTGAAGAAGGGCGTTGAGTATGACCAGAGGAAGACAAAGAAAGCCGGCCAAAAACGTGGATTTAAACACCGATGACGATAGTGAGCAAACCAAGCTAGCAGGAGAGCTAACGCTAGCTGAACTAACAGAAGAGTCATCAGAGCAGTCGGAAGAAGTAGTGGAGTTAGCGGGAGAAACAGCTAACGTTAAGCTGAATAGAGTGAAAACTAAGCCAGTGGGACAATCGAACCTAAACGAAGAAGAAACACAACGAACCACCCAAAGCATGGCAGACCTGGGGACAGTTCTACAGGAGATAAGAGACTTTCGCCGTGAGAACCTGGAAAACATGAAGGAAATCAGAGATGACATCAGAAGGACCAACAACAGGATAGATGATGCTGAAAAACGGATTGTGGAAACGGAGGAACGTATCCAGAACATAGAAGATGCCACACGGGAGCTCTTTGAGATACAGAAACTGTTTGAGGCCAGAATGACGGATCAGGAGGGACGCTCGAGAAGGGAAAATGTCAGGATTCACGGTGTAAGAGAAGGAGCGGAGGAAAATGCTCCGTCAATGATGGCTTTTGTTGAAACTCTCCTCAGGGAGAAGCTGGAGTTACCGCAGACGTTCGAGTTGAAGATTGAAAGAGCGCACCGTGCTTTAGCCTCGCGACCTCCAAAAGACGCCCCGCCAAGGTCTATTGTAGTGAAACTTTTAAGCTTCAGAAGCAAGGAAGAACTTATTAAGATAGCGTGGCAGAAAAAGGGCTTCATGTATGAGGGGAGAAAAGTGTTCTTGGATCACGACTATGCTCCGCAGATATTGAAAAAACGAAAGGAGTATACCGAGGCAAAAAAAGTATTGAAAGAGAAGAACATTCGTTTCCAGACACCTTTCCCAGCGAAGCTTCGGGTGTTCTACGAGGGAGAAACGTGCACCTACAACACAGCGGAGGAGGCTACCAAGGACATGGTTGTCAGAGGTTTACAGGTGACGGTCATAAAACCAGCGGAGAACTGGATGGAGAAGATTGAACGATTAACGTGGAGAACAAGTCGAGCTAAGGATGGAAAAGGTCCAGGGGAGGCGAAACATGGGTATAAGCAGAAACTGCAAGCCTTCAGGAGAGCTCGAGATGGAAATGACTGATGATACATGGGACACCACGGTGATGGTCCGACTGTCTTCAGGTAACGTTAAGCGCCACTTAAGAGACACAGAGATGAGCCACAGGTGGCTCTCAAGGTTTAGACTCATACATAACATGTGGGACTTGATTTAAAAATGTTATTTCCTCGAAGCGAGTTTATAACGTCGGGAGTGCTTTTTATGGAGCCGTTTATGGACATATGGAACATGCTAATTTTAGCATTGAGGGCCCTCTGTTCCTAGGAATCAGAGGATATCCCTCAGAGCTGACTAAACAACAGGGCTCAGTTAAGGTCGTGATAAAGACCTCACTTAAGGAGGTTTTTGTGTTTTTGTATTGGATATTGTTCATTCCAAGCAATATTTTTACTTTGTTAATCGTTCATTATTGTTTCTGTAGCAAAAGGGGGGTTGTGGAAAGGAGGAGAGGAGGTGGATACGAGAGAGGAGGTATAAAAAAAATGAATGACAACAGAAAAAAACTTGATTAAAGTAGCTTCCTACAATGTAAATGGAGTACTCAACCCAATTAAGAGACGAAAGATACTAAACAAGATGAAGAAGGATGGGGTAGGTGTAATATTTTTGCAGGAAACCCACTTAACAGAGAACGAGCATGAGAAGCTCAAGAGAGACGGTTATAATCAAATATTTTCTGCATCATACAAATCAGGACATAGGAGAGGGGTGGCTATTTTAATATCAAGGAGGATTTCATTTGAGAAATTAAAAGTGATTGGAGATAAAGAGGGAAGATACATTTTGGTCAGGGGGAGACTGGAGGGAGAGTTGGTTACCCTTCTTAGCATCTATGCCCCTCCAGGCTCAGACTGGACATTTTACAGACAGATGTTTGATCTGATGACATCAGAGGTAGAAGGTACTTTGATTAGTGGAGGAGATTTAAATCAAAGACTTAACCCACAACTGGACTCCTCTGCGGGAGGGACACAAAAGACTGTTATAAGCAAAAAAATCAAGGGATTGATGTCTGAACTGGGTATTATGGATGTGTGGAGGGAACTGAACCCTACAAGTAAAGATTACACATTCTTTTCCTCGCCACACACAATATATTCAAGGATAGATTACTTTTTGATGTACAAAAAGGATAGACATAAGGTTAAAAAATGTGATATAGGAATAATGGATTTGTCAGACCATAGCCCTGTATATCTAACCTTACATCTGACAAATGAGAGGAAAACAACAATCTGGAGACTAAATTCAAATGTATTAAAAGGACAAATGAAAGACGAAATTATTAAAGAAATCCAGACATATATAGAAGAAAATGATAATGGAGAGGTGTCCCCACCCGTCCTGTGGGATGCATGTAAGGCGGTCCTGAGAGGGAAGATTATTGCCAAATCAGCATATTTAAAAAAGGTGAAACAGATTAAACTAAATACCCTACAAACAGATTTAAAGAGGTTAGAAAGGGAACATAAAGACACATTGAATGGAAAAATAAATCAAGAAATAAAAAAAAAGAAAGCAGAAATAAATTATATTCATGCGCAGGAGACTAAAAGAAAAATTATGTTCATAAGACAAAGATACTATGAGGCTGGAAGTAAATCAACAAAATTGCTGGCTTATAAATTGAAAAAGCAACAGGCAAAAAACAGTATATATAAAATAAGAGATTTCCATAGTAAATCTATAATGTACAAAACAGAAGATATCCAAAATTGTTTTGAAAAATATTATAAGAATCTATATACCCAACCAAAAGTTAACAACAAAGCCCAGATAGATTCATTCTTAAAGAGTTTAAATTTACCTAGAGTAACAGAAGAGCAGAACAAGGATTTGATAGCAGAAATTACAGCTGAAGAAATAGATAAGGCAATAACAAATCTTAAGGCTAACAAGTCCCCGGGATCGGATGGGTACACCTCAGAATGGTATAAAGCACTTAAGGGATCTTTAATCCCGTTGCTGAAGAATACATTTAATTGGGTGTTGAAGAAGGGAGAAATTCCTCCTTCATGGAGAGAAGCCATCATCTCTGTAATTCCAAAGGAAGGAAAGGATGAGTTAGAATGCTCCAATTACAGACCTATTAGTGTCCTTAACCAAGACTATAGACTGTTTACAGCTATTGTAGCCAGACGTCTAGAAAACATTTTGCCGAAAATCATCCATTTAGACCAGACAGGTTTTATAAAACAGCGACAGACTCAAGATAATATTAGGCGCTCATTGCATGTAATGCAACATATAACAGTAAAACAAGTAGAATCAGTAGTGGTGGGGATGGATGCAGAGAAAGCATTTGACTCTGTTGGGTGGGATTTCTTGTATAGGGTGCTGGAGCGGTTTAACTTTCACGAAACATTTATTAAGACCATACAAGCACTGTATAATAAGCCAACGGCTAGAATCAAGGTAAATGGGAATCTCTCAAATCCTATCACATTAGAACGGGGCTGTCGGCAGGGCTGTTCAGCAAGTCCTCTCCTCTTCGCCATTTTTCTGGAACCCCTAAGCAACTGGATAAAACTAAATGAAAATATTAAAGGTATAGATATGGGGAGGGCAGGAGTGCAGAAAATAGCATTGTTTGCAGATGATGTATTAATATATTTATCCAGCCCAAATACATCCTTTCCAGCACTTATGTCAACTCTCACAGATTATGGAGTACTATCCGGCTACAAAATAAATGTCCAAAAGACTCAGGTCATTACCTTCAATTATAGACCGGATCAAACCATTAGAGAAAGATATAAAATTAACTGGGAATCCAAATCAATGAAGTATCTGGGAATCAATTTAGCTAAGGACTTATGCCAATTAAAGTCTAATAATTATGCCCCATTACTATCTAAAATAAAAACTGATATCGGAAGATGGAATCTAATACCATTTATGAGTACCATAACAAGAGTGGAGGTGATTAAAATGAATATACTTCCAAGGTTACTGTACCTGTTCCAGACTTTACCAGTGGAGGTAACAGATAAGGAATTCATGGAATGGGATAAAATGATTTCTCGATTTATTTGGCAAGGACTGAGACCAAGGATCAGGTACAGAACGTTGCAGCTACCCAAAAGTAAAGGAGGCATTGCTCTCCCATGTTTAAAAAGCTATTACCAAGCTGCACAAATTAAAACATTGTTAAATTTATGTGATCCCTCCTACTCAGCAAGATGGAAAGAAATTGAGACTAGTACCACAGACTGGGTCCCTATACAGGCTATAATAGTAGACAACAAACTGAGTAAACATATTAGAGAGGAGACAAATCCGTGGCTGGCGGTATCACTTAAGATCTGGTTTGGATTAATCGCAAAAAATGACTTAATAGTACATAGTAAGTTGTTAAGATGGATCGCATATGATTCTGATTTCATACCAAATAGAACAGATAAGAGGTTTAAAGGATGGGAAAGGGGACCAAAGATACACTGGGAGCTTTTAAAGAACAAAGAAATCAAAAGCTTCCAAGAAGTAAAGGAACAATTTAGTTTGACCAATCAAGATTTCTACAGATATTTGCAGTTGAGACACTATTTAGAGCAAATCATAAAAGGGGAAAATATAGATGGGAGGGGATCAGAAATTATTAGAATATTCACCTCAGCTTATGAGTCAAATCTGGGTAGGAAATTAATATCAAAATTATATACAGGGGTAGAAAATTTGAAAGGAAATGATACAGTATATATAAAAGAGAGGTGGGAGAGGGAAGCAAACATTGCTTTAACAGTTGGTGAATGGGAAGAAATTAATGAACAACAGTGGAAAACAACTTGCTCAATGTCATGGAGAGAATACGGGTGGAAAAACATTATAAGATATTTTGTTACACCAGCACAGAAAAAATATGAAGATACAAGATGTTGGAGGTTATGTGGAGTGGATGGAGCTGGACATTTTCATGTATTCTGGGGTTGTCCGCTTATTAATAGATACTGGCAGGAGCTTAAGAAATGTATGGACAAAATAATGAAGGTCGAACTTCCACTTACATTTGAGGTATTGTATTTGGGAAAATTAAATATACCATTTACAAGATTTGGGGATAAATATATGTTTAAGACAATGTTGATTGCAAGCAAAAAGGCGATCACCAGAAGATGGTTGAGGACAGAGGTACCTACAGTTGACGACTGGGTTAATGTAATACATGATATATATGTGATGGAGAGGATGACATTCTCTCTTAGATTACAACAGGACAAATTCAAGAAACTATGGAAAAATTGGATTGAGTATATAACTCCAATTAGATCAGACTTTATTTGATAAAGTATTTAAATTAAAATACCCCTTGGTTCACAGCTACAGATGTTGAAATGTTCTGTGTGTTTTGTTTTTTTTAGGTATACTGGTAACAGTTTTTTTTGTTTTGTTTTTGGTTTTTATGACCAAGATTTGAATATGATTATTAGGATAGAGTACAAGGAGAATAGTACTACACATGAGAATTAGAATTGATCTGATTTTATTTTGCACATATTCATTTCTTTTCTTATTTTTGATCTGATGTTTGAAGGCTATTTTTTAACCATCATTGTCAATAATTTTATTTTATTAGTATATTATATGAAAGCAAAGACAAATACTGTACCAGTTGTTTGCTATATGTCTTAATCTTTCAATAAAAAAAGAAAATGGAAAAAAAAAAAAGGAATGATTGAATCGACACTGTTACAGAATCAGCAACTGTTGTTTTGCATATAAGGCAAGATGCTTTGTAAGACCTTCAGAGAACACTGTGCAAGAGTCTTCTCTCCATGCTGCATGAAGTAAAGAGATCTGATTCATCACACCATCTTGGTAATTCTTCAGAGAACTAGCAACTCTCACTATTTAGACGAAGAATTTTTTCCACATTATTTGGCGACGAGGATGGGATGGACGTTCCGCTGATCAGCTACTGGGTCTGTACTGAAGGTTAATGCCGGTAGGGAAAGTTCCGCTTCAACAAACAGAGGACAGGATCCCGCCTGACGTTGAGGACGGGAGCTGAACAGCGGACGCTCCATCTATTTGATAAGCAGGTACGGTGTTATGAATCATTTGCTCTATTAAACCTAGGTCATGTCACGTAATTCTTGTGTGGTAGTGAGACAGATCATATAATTCCTGTGTGGTAATGACTGTCAAATATTCATGTAATTCCTGTGTGGTAATGAATATTAAGTTCCTATGTAATTCCTGTGTGGTAATGGGAACAAGGGTTCATGTAATTCCTGTGTGGTAATGGACCCAGTTTCATATAATTCCTGTGTGGTCTTGAAACTAATAATGTAGAAAAAAAAAAGAAAAAGAAAAAAAAAATTTAGAAAAGGAAAAACTAAAACTTAAAATAACTATATTATAACAAAAAGGTCGAGGGGACCTAACACATGTGTGAGTGTGAGTGTGAGTGTGTATGGCGCCAGTTGAATGTAGCAAAAAGGGTGTACTGTACTGTGTACTGTGTACTGTAGACCTATCAAGGTGTTTAGTATGTTCGTTGATGTCTAGTATATGTGGTAAACATTACAAATGTGTGTGGCTGAGAGTGAATGTGTCATAGAAACCACGTGGTTGTAGTCAAAAGTAGTGGGTGCATGATGAAAAATTTGAATATGTGTTAGTATGGTAAAATCATAGCGGTTTTAATTAATTAATTAATAATTTGAATGTGTAGAAAAAAGAAAAAAAAAAAGAAAGAAACCATTGAAAGTTAAAGCACACCTATACCAGTAGCTCAGCAGAAAATATGGGGAACAAAACGGGGAAGTTAAAACCTTTACCAGACCCTCTTACAGGCCCTGCTAAAATAATGGCAGCAAAATGGGGTAAAAGTGTGGTTGAGGATGTTCCACTTTGGCACAATATAACGCAGGAAGTCTTTCCCTTAATAGGTACACTGAGCACAGATTGTTTAAAGCGATGTAGAATAATGTTGGAAGAATCTAATGTAAAGAAAGTAGGGAACAGAAAAATAGAGTGGCAAACTTTTCAAAAATGGGAAAGAGAAGCAGAATTGAGGGAAGCAAAATCTATGGCAGGTTTGATGGTAAAACAAGAAATAGAAGAAGGAGAAGAAGCATGTATGAATGAGAGAAATAAGGAAAGGAAAAAACGTAGGGCCAGAGATAGGGCTCTACCTCCTCCATATGCTGTCCCTATGCCTTCAACCTTTCAGCCACCAAAGACTCCTCCTCCACAATCAGCAGATACCACCTCTGAAGCTAACAACCCCAGAAAGACTCTGACAGTGGGGAGGAGGGGAAATCACTGTACCCTGACCTGTCCAGTTCCTCTCAGACTCTTGCAACAGTGACTGTGAAAAAGAGCCCAAGTAACCTTGCTTCTCCCAGACATTCTTTGTCTCAGTTAATGTTCTACCAGCAGAGTGGGCTACAGAACCCTGGACAGAGAGGGCAGTTTCGCCAGAACAACATGAGAGGATGTGGTAGAGGGAGAAGAAGACTGAACCCACTGCCTCAGCTTCAAGGGGGAAATGACAGCACTGATCAACGCAAACTAAAGTGCTACAGATGTGAAGGCTATGGACATATGGTTCGAGACTGTCCCACTCCTGAGCCTAACCAGCATAATGGACAACATCCAGAAGAATCATGGCTACATGCACCCCCTAGAGGAGTAGCCGTTCATTCTCCAGGACTCCAGGCAACACAGCCATAGGGAACAGCGGAGGCAGGTCAGAGCATTGAGAAACACACAGACACAGACACTCAAGTAAACACAAATGAGGACAGTGATAAACCAGTTGTTACATACCAACAATATGTACAGTTAACATTAGATTGTAAGACACTCCTGTTCACTAAAACTCACATCCTATCCACTGAAAATCAAGGTAGTGGTCTCCAGAGCTATTCACACAAAAAAAAAACAAGGTTACACTTATGCCACTGACTGCTAAAGAAGAAGCATTGCTGTCAACAGTACCTGATAGATTGTGGGCATGTAGCAAATTTGATTTTGGGGATATAAAGGGTGCAACTCCTGTCATGGTTCAACCAAAATCTACTTTTAGACCATATAAGAAACAATACGCACTTAGTCCTGAAGCTGTTGAGGGCATTGCTCCTGTTATTCAGTCTCTCATTTATCAAGGTGCCATTGTTGAATGCCCTCATTCACCATGCAACTCCCCCATTTTGCCTGTAAAGAAACCAAATGGGAGCTGGAGACCGGTACAAGATCTCAGGGCAATAAATGAAGCAGTTCAACATCCAGCCCCTACTGTACCAAATGTTGTAACACTAATGTCACAAGTTCCATCAGAGTCTTGTTGGTTCTCTGTAATTGATTTAGCAAATGCATATTTCAGCATTCCTGTTCATCCTGATTCACAGTTCTGGTTTGCTTTCACTTTCAATGGCAAAAGACAAGGATGCCACAGGGTTTCACCTCCAGCCCCACTCTATTTGCTGTGGCTGTGGCCGAAAACCTGTCACACTGGCAACCACCAGGTGGTAGTAAACTTGTCCAGTATGTTGATGACCTGGTTAGTCTGTTCCCCTACAAAAGAGGTTTGCCAAACAGACACAGTGTCTCTTCTCTGTTTTCTGGCAGAAAATGGTCATAAGGTTTCAAAAGACAAGTTGCAACTCATTTCACAAACAGTGCGTTACCTTGGTCATATAATCACTCCAGAAGGTCGAAAATTAGGTCCGGACCGCATTCAGGCAATCCTTAATGTTCTAAAACCACGGACTAAAAAATCAATGATGTCCTTTTTAGGTTTAGTAGGCTATTGCCGTCCATGGATCCATAACTTTGCGGAGATCTCCCAACCCCTGTATGACATCACACATGGGGGTAAACATTTGGCCATGACTGACTTTTTGACTTGGACTCCTCAGGGAGAAACTGCTTTCACTGACTTAAAGCAAGCCTTATCTAGTTCCCCTTGTTTAGGACTCCCAGACTCAAACAAACCTTTTAATCTCTTTGCTTCAGAACGTGATGGGTTTATGTCAGCAGTTCTCACCCAGTCCCATGGTGACAAACAGCGTCCAATAGGGTACTATTCCAAACGACTTTCCACCACAGAGAGAGCTATGGTAGCATGTTTAAGAGCTGTAGCAGCCGCTACCGAAGCAGTTTTAGCAACAACTGATATTGTAGCTATGTGTCCTCTAACTGTACATGTCCCTCATGCTGTCCATTCTCTCATCCTTCAAGCAAAACCTGCTCACCTAACACCAGCAAGACTGTTGCACTGGCAGAATGTCTTACTAACCATGTCCCATGTTTCCTTGGTTGATCCCTGACCCATAGACTTATCCTAAACCTAACCGTCATCTCCATCTGGCCTAAACCTAACCACCTTTTTTCTTGCCTAAACCTAACCACCTTTTTTCCTGCCTAAACCTAACCACCTTTTTTCCTGCCTAAACCTAACCACCTTTTTTCTTGCCTAAACCTAACCACTTTTTTTCTTGCCTAAACCTAACCACCTTTGTTCTTGCCTAAACCTAACCGCCTTGGTTCTTGTCCTACTTCACTGTGTTTATTCGGTGGTCTCTCAGGTTATCCTTTTCTTTCCTTTCTCTTTTCTTTATGAGACCTCTCCCCTCTTCCTCCCATTGGCGAGGCAGCGGGGGGATGCAGGATATGCCTATCTGGCAGGGTAGTGGTTGAGATGCAGTCCCATTTCCTGCTACCTATTCCTGGTGTCCCTCTTTTTTCACTGCTTCTTAATTCTTTCGGGATTCTTGTTTTCTTTGGGAAAATTCTTTTTCCCTCCTCACCCCCCCTCTTCCTCGTCCTTGAGGTTGGTGGGGTGATGCAGGACATGCCTAATCCGGCAGGGTAGTGGTTGAGATGCAGCCCCATTTCCCACTACCGGTTCCTGTTTTCCTGGTTTTCTTTGTCTCTTCCTTTTTTCCCTTTTCTTTTTTCTCTCTTCTTCTTTTTTACTCTTCTTTTTCTTCCTTTTCTTCTTTTTTCTCCTTTTCTGGTGTATTTCGGTTTATGAGTTTCTTTATTCCTTCTAGGTCCGGACTTCTCTTTGGGAGACTTTCTTCCTCCCCTCCTCACCCCCCCCTCCTCCTCGTCCGTGAGGTTGGTGGGGTGATGCAGGACATGCCTAATCCGGCAGGGTAGTGGTTGAGATGCAGCCCCATTTCCCACTACCAGTTCCTGTTTTCCTGGTTTCCTTTTTTCTTCCTTTCTTCTTTTGTCTTTTCTTTTCTTCTGCTTTTCTTGTTTTTTTCTTTTTTCTCCTTTCCTCTCTTTCCCTCTTTCCGGTGCACTTTGTTTCACGAGCCTTTGGATTCATTCCGGGTCCTGACTTCTCTTTGGGAGATTTTCTTTCTCCCCTCCTCCCCCCTCCTCCTCCCCCTCGGTGCGAGGTTGGCGGGGGGATGCAGGACATGCCTATTCCGGCAGGGTAGTGGTTGAGATGCAGTCCCATTTCCCACTACCAGTTCCTGTTCTTTTTCTCTTTTTTTCTCCTGTTTCTCTTCCTCTTTTCGGTTGCTTATTATTTTTTTATTTTCTATCTGTTAGCTATTGGTAATTGGGACATGGGGGAGGATGAACATCTTGTACTGTTTCCCGGCCGGCCTTGAGTTGTGGGTTACGCATTAGGCCAGGGGTCCTGCAGTGACAAGCGTCGGCCAGTGCCTTGCCCTTGTCTTCCCATTCCAAACTGGGCCAGTCGTCGGACTGGTCTGGGGGAAGGCATCGTGACATCTTTCCTTTTACTAACATTGTGTTTTTTGTAGATGGTTCGGCCATGAGACATCCTTCTAATGGTTCTCCTTGTGTTTCCTATGCTATTTGTTCTGAACATGAGATAATTTAAAGTGCAAAACTTCCAAATAACCTATCTGCTCAGGCTGCTGAATTATTTGCACTAACCCGTGCTTTCATTCTAGGAACGGGACAAGACATCACAGTGTACAGATTCTCAGTATGCGTTTAATGTGTGTCATAACTTCCACGCCTTGTGGAAAAACAGTGGTTTCCTCACTTCCACTGGCAAACCTATTGCTCACAGAACTCTTATCATTAACCTCTTGTCTGCATTACTTCTACCTGCCTCTGTCACAGTATGCAAATGTCAGGCTCATACAGGTTCCACTGATTCAGTGTCACATGGAAATGCAAGCGCTGATGCTGCTGCAAAGGCAGCTGCTCTTTCTCCTGTCTCCCCCATTTTGCAGATGCCCCTCACTGTCCAAGATGATGTTTTTTCCATTAATGATGTCTCCTTGCTTCAAACAGGAGCTGATGTTGGAGAAATAGTTTGTTGGTGGAAAAAAGGGTGTACTAAACTCTCATCTGGTGTCTGGGTAAACCCAAACGGTCTCCCAGTACTTCCAAAAGCCATATTCCCCTTTTTGGCAAAACTAACTCATGGCCCTGATCATGTGTCAAAAGGAGGAATGTTGGACATTGTAAATAGATTATGGTATGCACCAGGGTTTTCAACCTTTGTTGAAAGTTTTTGTAAAAAGTGTGTAATTTGTGCCACAAATAATGTGGGCAAAAGTGTACCAATGCCTTTGTCTGCCCATCCAAAACCCGAGGGTCCTTTTGAACATTTAATGATGGACTTCATTGAACTTACTCCATGTAGGGGTTATAAGTATTGCCTTGTGATTATTGATATGTTCTCAAAATGGATTGAATGTTTCCCATGCAAGCATGCAACGGCTGTCTCCGTAGCGAAAGCATTGTTGAGAGAAGTAATTCCACGATGGGGACTCCCATCCAAATTGACTAGTGATAATGGTTCTCACTTTGTAAATAATGTAATTCAAACCCTTTCAGAAAGCCTGCAGATAAACCTAAAAACACACTGTGCCTACCACCCAGCAAGTGGAGGTGCAGTGGAAAGGGCTAACCAGACCTTGAAGACCAAACTAACAAAGTTAATGGCTGAAACAAAACTGACATGGGTTGAGGTTTTGCCCCTTGCACTGATGTTTATGAGAGGTCGCCCACATAAGACAACTGGACTTTCTCCTTATGAGATAATCACTGGGCGCCCCATGCGGATGATTAACACCCCTTTTCCTCAAAGTAGATTAACTCTGACAGGAATGGATGATGACATGTTAAGATATTGTTGTGCACTTAACCATGCTTTGAAGCTTATCTTCCCTAAGGTAAAAGCTGCCTTTCCTGAACCTGCGTCAGCACAACTCCACACCATCCAGCCCGGCGACTGGGTAGTGATCAAGGACCTCAGAAGAAAGCACTGGCATCATCCACGGTGGATGGGACCATACCAGGTGCTGCTGACAACTCCAACTGCTGTCCGCATAGCTGAGAGGGACACGTGGATCCATGCATCCCAGTGCAAATCTTTCCCCGGTGATGCTTCGTCTAAAAGACAGAAGACCTAAGGCAGGAATACCAGCTGAGAGATTCTGTTGCAAGGTCTTGATTGCCGTCTTCATCATTGGATTGATCAACAAAGTTGTTGGAGTTCAATACTGGCCATCAGGTCAGCAACAAGATGATAGTGCCTACAGAACCAACAGCTGTCAACGCGTGGACTCACCGAGGGCGCAAGAAGACACAGAGGGGAGAAGTGGCATTGGCATGCCACCAACGCAGGGTGGAAAAGCCCCAGAAGAAGATGACATCAGAAGTGGCATTGGCATGCCACTTACACAGAATCAAATGGCCCCAAGAAATGATGCCACCACAACAGCCAAAACCAAGCTGTTAATGAGGAAAAAAAGACAGTTGTTTGAACAAAATGAATGGAAGCCTTGGGGATTTGATGCAGATGAAATGCTTGACGACTCTTTTAAAAAAAATAGTTGGTATTCTTTCATTACTTGGATAAAACGTAAACTGTATGGCCTTAACACTACTGTTTTAGCAGTTCAGAGTCCTCCAGCAAACTGGCACTCCTTATTCCAACTTGAAGTAAGACATTGTCCATGCTTAGACCCAGTTGTCACTTTAGTTCAGTATTTTGCTGGCCATCCACGCATGGATAGTAATACACGTGAGTGGTGTAAAAGTTCCCACCGTACATGGTATAATGCAAGAAAAACAACATATGGTCACACAACACACCAGACAAATGTTTATCTGTCTTGTGTAAATTGGTTTTGTGACCACATGGTCCCAGAGCCATTTCCTTTAAATTCTACTTATGCTGAACCTACAGAAATCCCTACCAAAAGCACAACCATTTCACACCCTATCTGTTTATGTTCAAATGGTACAGGTCAGTTCATGGGAATTTCACGCTGTCCAACCCCTGTGGCTTGTCTAGAAACATATAAATCTGAGTCTAGTTTCACTAATATCACTATCAAAGCTGGAGAAACTGTACTAATTAAGAAATTCCTTAATGCTCCTGCACATAAAGGCATACTACCTATTGGTAATTTGTATTGGCTTTGTGGAAATGAGGCTTTCCTGTTCTTACCTCCAGGATGGTCTGGCTGTTGTTATTTTGTCAATCTTACCATAACTAATCTAGCATTACTTCCAATAACTCTAGATCAACATTCAAAGAACAGTCACATCCATAAACGAGAAATGGCACAGTTTGCAAACCTTGAATCTTATCATTGGCTTATTCCCTTGGTATGGTGTTACATTCTTGGCTGATCACATTGACAATATTACCTATTCAATGTCAGCTTTTGCTAATGAAACTATAAAAGGTTTTCAATATTTGGCTGCTTATGATAAGTCCCATAGACTAACTCTGCTAAAACATGAAATGGCCCTTGATTATATTTTGGCAAAAACTGGAGGTCTGTGTAAAACATTAAATGTAACGGGTGAAGCGTGTGTCACTCTTATTCCTGACAATGCAGACAATATTACAAGTGTGATCACAACACTGGGAAGGATTCGTGATGCATTTGGCCCATCTGATTCAGCAGGTTTCAGTTTCAACGGCTGGCTAACTAAACAGTTTGGCCCTTGGGGTGCTATGGTCCTGCATATATTTATACCCATCCTGACTATATTTGGTATTACTTTATGTTTTTGTACTTGTGCTCTTACTTGTATGCGAGCTTTTCTTTATAGATGGATAACTGGAATAGTTGAAGAAGAGAAAACACCGTTATATGTTAAAATACCACTGGATAGATACAATGATAGTCTGTCAGAGTTACAGATGTCGGAATGGGCTCCAGGAAACCCATACAACGAAAACAGTTCTAATGAGGATGAGGAAATGGTATGATTAAATTTCTTTGGTAAAAAAAAAAAACTCATATAATTTGTGTAGATAAAAACGGTGTACTAAGTTGGAATATGCTAAAAAGTCACTATCAGATATCAATATTGTTTGTTAATCACTGAAAGTTTAAGAAATTATGATGTGAAATTCCCAATATAGTATGTTGACACTTTGTGTCAAAAGGGGGGAATGTGGAAGATGAACAAATTTGATGAATAATCAATGTACTAATTTTGTGAGTCTCTGTATGTAAGTTGTGAAAGAGGAAGGTGACTGTAAGCCTGAGTGAACAATCAATCAATCAAATCAGTGGAACAGTATACTCAAGAAGACTAGTGTGCCTACACATTGTTAAAGGAATGATTGAATCGACACTGTTACAGAATCAGCAACTGTTGTTTTGCATATAAGGCAAGATGCTTTGTAAGACCTTCAGAGAACACTGTGCAAGAGTCTTCTCTCCATGCTGCATGAAGTAAAGAGATCTGATTCATCACACCGTCTTGGTAATTCTTCAGAGAACTAGCAACTCTCACTATTTAGACGAAGAATTTTTTCCACACCACCCACCCACACACACACACACACACACACACACACACACACACACACACACACACACACACACACACACAAGTGAACACATAAGAATGTTAGGTGGCTGTGATGTCATCAAAGGGAATGTGATGACGTCACAGACCCTGTGCTTTGATCTAGCATGTTAGGTTATAATCCTAGCACCATGTCATTATCATACCTCCACTGGTTTTCGGGGGATAACTTTTGAAAGGATGGTGGTAGAGACTTGAAACTAAGCTCTGCACCCCCATTTTCCGACATTCCGGATCCAAGGATACCACCATCGAGTCTCTACAAGGTTGGGAAGTGGGTCAACTAGAACCTCGAGGACTCTGGTGCATACCTCGATGGGTTTTTGTGGAATAACTTTTGAAGTGAATGTGGTACAGACTTGCAAGCAGGCTCTGCACCCCCATAACTTTGTCTGTACGCACACACCCACACACACACACACACACACACACACACACACACACAAGTGAACACATCAGAATGTTAGATGGCTGTGATGTCATCAAAGGGAATGTGATGACGTCACAGACCCTGTACTTTGATCTAGCATGGGCTCTGTGATGACATCAGTGTTAGGTTATAATCCTAGCACCATGTCATTATCATACCTCCACTGGTTTTCGGGGGATAACTTTTGAAAGGATGGTGGTAGAGACTTGAAACCAAGCTCTGCACCCCCATTTTTTGACATTCCGGATCCAACGGTGCCACCATCGAGTCTCTACGAGGTCGGGAAGTGGGTCAACCAGAACCTTGAGGACTCTGGTGCATACCTCGATGGGTTTTCGGAGGATAATGTTTGAAGGAAAGGTGGTAGAGACGTGAAACTAAGCTCTGCACCCCAATTTTCGGACATTCCGGATCCAACGGTGCCACCCTCGAGTCTCTACGACGTCGGAAAGTTGGTCAACCAGAACCTTGAGGACTCTGGTGCATACCTCGACTGGTTTCGGGGGAT
Source organism: Lutjanus erythropterus (assembly GCF_056507025.1). NCBI lineage: Eukaryota > Metazoa > Chordata > Actinopteri > Lutjaniformes > Lutjanidae > Lutjanus > Lutjanus erythropterus. Next base: position 1,368,155 of record NW_028146632.1, read on the forward strand.
AACTTTTGAAGGGATGGTGGTAGAGACTTGAAACCAAGCTCTGCACCCCCATTTTTGGACATTCCGGATCCAACGGTGCCACCCTCGAGTCTCTACGAGGTGGATAAGTGGGTCAACCAGAACCTTGAGGACTCTGGTGCATACCTCGACAGGTTTCGGGGGATAACTTTTGAAGGGATGGTGGTAGAGACTTGAAACCAAGCTCTGCACCCCCATTTTTGGACATTCCGGATCCAGCGGTGCCACCATCGAGTCTCTACGAGGTCGGGAAGGGACTGAACCAGAACCTTGAGGACTCTGGTGCATACCTCGACTGGTTTCGGGGGATAACTTTTGAAGGGATGGTGGTAGAGACTTGAAACCAAGCTCTGCACCCCCATTTTTGGACATTCCGAATCCAACGGTGCCACCATCGAGTCTCTACGAGGACGGAAAGGGACTGAACCAGAACCTTGAGGACTCTGGTACATACCTCGATGGGTTTTCGGAGGATAACGTTTGAAGGGATGGTGGTAGAGACTTGAAAGCAAGCTCTGCACCCCCATTTTTGAGCATTCCGGATCCAAAGGTGCCACCAACGAGTCTCTACGAGGTCCGGAAGGGACTGAACCAGAACCTTGAGGACTCTGGTGCATACCTCGATGGGCTTCGGAGGATAACGTTTGAAGGAAAGGTGGTAGAGACGTGAAACTAAGCTCTGCACCCCCATTATCGGACATTCCGGATCCAAGGGTACCACCATCGAGTCTCTACAAGGTTGGGAAGTGGGTCAACTAGAACCTCGAGGACTCTGGTGCATACCTCGATGGGTTTTTGTGGAATAACTTTTGAATGTGTTGCAGACTTGCAAGCAGGCTCTGCACCCCCATAACTTTGTCTGTACACACACACCTACACACACACTCACCCACCCACACACACACACACACACACACACACACACACACACAAACACACACACACACACACACAAGTGAACACATCAGAAAGCAAGCTCTGCACCGCCATTTTTGAGCATTCCGGATCCAACGGTGCCACCATCGAGTCTCTACGAGGTCGGGAAGGGACTGAACCAGAACCTTGAGGACTCTGGTGCATACCTTGATGGGTTTTCGGAAGATAACGTTTGAAGGGATGGTGGTAGAGACTTGAAACCAAGCTCGGCACCCCCATTTTTGGAGATTCCGCATCCAACGGTGCCACCCTCGAGTCTCTACGAGGTCGGGAAGTGGGTCAACCAGAACCTTGAGGACTCTGGTGCATACCTCGACTGGTTTCGGGGGATAACTTTTGAAGGGATGGTGGTAGAGACTTGAAACCAATCTCTGCACCCCCATTTTTGGACATTCCGGATCCAACGGTGCCACCCTCGAGTCTCTACGAGGTCGGTAAGTGGGTCAACCAGTACCTTGAGGACTCTGGTGCATACCTCGATGGGTTTTCGGAGGATAACGTTTGAAGGAAAGGTGGTAGAGACGTGAAACTAAGCTCTGCACCCCCATTTTCGGACATTCCGGATCCAAGGGTACCACCATCGAGTCTCTACAAGGTTGGGAAGTGGGTCAACTAGAACCTCGAGGACTCTGGTGCATACCTCGACTGGTTTCGGGGGATAACTTTTGAAGGGATGGTGGTAGAGACTTGAAACCAAGCTCTGCATCCCCATTTTTGGACATTCCGGATTCAACGGTGCCACCATCGAGTCTCTACGAGGTCGGAAAGGGACTGAACCAGAACCTTGAGGACTCTGGTGCATACCTCGATGGGTTTTCGGAGGATAACGTTTGAAGGAAAGGTGGTAGAGACGTGAAACTAAGCTCTGCACCCCCATTTGCGGACATTCCGGATCCAAGGGTACCACCATCGAGTCTCTACAAGGTTGGGAAGTGGGTCAACTAGAACCTTGAGGACTCTGGTGCATACCTCGATGGGTTTCTGTGGAATAACTTTTGAAGTGAATGTGGTACAGACTTGCAAGCAGGCTCTGCACCCCCATAACTTTGTCTGTACACACACACCCACACACACACTCACCCACCCACACACACACACACACAGACACACAAGTGAACACATCAGAATGTTAGGTGGCTGTGATGTCATCAAAGGGAATGTGATGACGTCACAGACCCTGTGCTTTGATCTAGCATGGGCTCTGTGATGACATCAGTGTTAGGTTATAATCCTAGCACCATGTCATTATCATACCTCCACTGGTTTTCGGGGGATAACTTTTGAAAGGATGGTGGTAGAGACTTGAAACCAAGCTCTGCATGCCCATTTTTGGACATTCCGGATCCAACGGTGCCACCATCGAGTCTCTACGAGGTCGGGAAGTGAATCAACCAGAACCTTGAGGACTCTGGTGCATACCTCGACTGGTTTCGGGGGATAACTTTTGAAGGGATGGTGGTAGAGACTTGAAACCAAGCTCTGCACCCCCATTTTTGGAAATTCCGGATCCAACGGTGCCACCCACGAGTCTCTACGAGGTCGGTAAGTGGGTCAACCAGAACCTTGAGGACTCTGGTGCATACCTCGACTGGTTTCGGGGGATAACTTTTGAAGGGATGGTGGTAGAGACTTGAAACTAAGCTCTGCACCCCCATTTTTGGACATTCCGGATTCAACGGTGCCACCATCGAGTCTCTACGAGGTCGGGAAGGGACTGAACCAGAACCTTGAGGACTCTGGTGCATACCTCGATGGGTTTTCGGAGGATAACGTTTGAAGGGATGGTGGTAGAGACTTGAAAGCAAGCTCTGCACCCCCATTTTTGAGCATTCCGGATCCAACGGTGCCACCATCGAGTCTCTACGAGGTCGGGAAGGGACTGAACCAGAACCTTGAGGACTCTGGTGCATACCTCGATGGGTTTTCGGAGGATAACGTTTGAAGGAAAGGTGGTAGAGACGTGAAACTAAGCTCTGCACCCCCATTTTCGGACATTCCGGATCCAAGGGTACCACCATCGAGTCTCTACAAGGTTGGGAAGTGGGTCAACTAGAACCTCGAGGACTCTGGTGCATACCTCGACTGGTTTCGGGGGATAACTTTTGAAGGGATGGTGGTAGAGACTTGAAACCAAGCTCTGCATCCCCATTTTTGGACATTCCGGATCCAACGGTGTCACCATCGAGTCTCTACGAGGTCGGGAAGGGACTGAACCAGAACCTTGAGGACTCTGGTGCATACCTCGATGGGTTTTCGGACGATAACGTTTGAAGGAAAGGTGGTAGAGACGTGAAACTAAGCTCTGCACCCCCATTTTCGGACATTCCGGATCCAAGGGTACCACCATCGAGTCTCTACAAGGTTGGGAAGTGGGTCAACTAGAACCTCGAGGACTCTGGTGCATACCTCGATGGGTTTTTGTGGAATAACTTTTGAAGTGAATGTGGTACAGACTTGCAAGCAGGCTCTGCACCCCCATAACTTTGTCTGTACACACACACCCACACACACACTCACCCACCCACACACACACACACACACACACACACACAAGTGAACACATCAGAATGTTAGATGGCTGTAATGTCATCAAAGGGAATGTGATGACGTCACAGACCCTGTGCTTTGATCTAGCATGGGCTCTGTGATGACATCAGTGTTAGGTTATAATCCTAGCACCATGTCATTATCATACCTCCACTGGTTTTCGGGGGATAACTTTTGAAAGGATGGTGGTAGAGACTTGAAACCAAGCTCTGCAACCCCATTTTTGGAGATTCCGGATCCAACGGTGCCACCCTCGAGTCTCTACGAGGTCGGGAAGTGGGTCAACCAGAACCTTGAGGACTCTGGTGCATACCTCGACTGGTTTCGGGGGATAACTTTTGAAGGGATGGTGGTAGAGACTTGAAACCAATCTCTGCACCCCCATTTTTGGACATTCCGGATCCAACGGTGTCACCATCGAGTCTCTACGAGGTCGGGAAGGGACTGAACCAGAACCTTGAGGACTCTGGTGCATACCTCGATGGGTTTTCGGAGGATAACGTTTGAAGGAAAGGTGGTAGAGACGTGAAACTAAGCTCTGCACCCCCATTTTCGGACATTCCGGATCCAAGGGTACCACCATCGAGTCTCTACAAGGTTGGGAAGTGGGTCAACTAGAACCTCGAGGACTCTGGTGCATACCTCGATGGGTTTTTGTGGAATAACTTTTGAAGTGAATGTGGTACAGACTTGCAAGCAGGCTCTGCACCCCCATAACTTTGTCTGTACACACACACCCACACACACACTCACCCACCCACACACACACACACACACACACACACACAAGTGAACACATCAGAATGTTAGATGGCTGTAATGTCATCAAAGGGAATGTGATGACGTCACAGACCCTGTGCTTTGATCTAGCATGGGCTCTGTGATGACATCAGTGTTAGGTTATAATCCTAGCACCATGTCATTATCATACCTCCACTGGTTTTCGGGGGATAACTTTTGAAAGGATGGTGGTAGAGACTTGAAACCAAGCTCTGCAACCCCATTTTTGGAGATTCCGGATCCAACGGTGCCACCCTCGAGTCTCTACGAGGTCGGGAAGTGGGTCAACCAGAACCTTGAGGACTCTGGTGCATACCTCGACTGGTTTCGGGGGATAACTTTTGAAGGGATGGTGGTAGAGACTTGAAACCAATCTCTGCACCCCCATTTTTGGACATTCCGGATCCAATGGTGCCACCCTTGAGTCTCTACGATGTCTGTCAGTGGGTCAGCCAGTACCTTGAGGACTCTGGTGCATACCTCGATGGGTTTTCGGAGGATAACGTTTGAAGGAAAGGTGGTAGAGACGTGAAACTAAGCTCTGCACCCCCATTTTTGGACATTCCGGATCCAAGGGTACCACCATCGAGTCTCTACAATGTTGGGAAGTGGGTCAACTAGAACCTCGAGGACTCTGGTGCATACCTCGACTGGTTTCGGGGGATAACTTTTGAAGGGATGGTGGTAGAGACTTGAAACCAAGCTCTGCATCCCCATTTTTGGACATTCCGGATTCAACGGTGCCACCATCGAGTCTCTACGAGGTCAGAAAGGGACTGAACCAGAACCTTGAGGACTCTGGTGCATACCTCGATGGGTTTTCGGAGGATAACGTTTGAAGGAAAGGTGGTAGAGACGTGAAACTAAGCTCTGCACCCCCATTTTCGAACATTCCGGATCCAAGGGTACCACCATTGAGTCTCTACGAGGTTGGGAAGTGGGTCAACTAGAACCTCGAGGACTCTGGTGCATACCTCGACTGGTTTCGGGGGATAACTTTTGAAGGGATGGTGGTAGAGACTTGAAACCAAGCTCTGCACCCCAATTTTTGGACATTCCGGATCCAACGGTGCCACCCTCGAGTCTCTACGAGGTCGGGAAGTGGATCAACCAGAACCTTGAGAACTCTGGTGCATACCTCGACTGGTTTCGGGGGATAACTTTTGAAGGGATGGTGGTAGAGACTTGAAACCAAGCTCTGCACCCCCATTTTCGGACATTCCGGATCCAACGGTGCCACGATCGAGTCTCTACGAGGTCGGGAAGGGACTGTACCAGAACCTTGAGGACTCTGGTGCATACCTCTATGGGATTTCGGAGGATAACGTTTGAAGGAAAGGTGGTAGAGACGTGAAACCAAGCTCTGCACCCCCAGTTTTGGACATTCCGGATCCAACAGTTCCACCCTCGAGTCTCTACGTGGTCGGAAAGTGGGTCAACCAGAACCTTGAGCACTCTGGTGCATACCTCGACTGGTTTCGGGGGATAACTTTTGAAGGGATGGTGGTAGAGACGTGAAACCAAGCTCTGCATCCCCATTTTTGGAGATTCCGGATCCAACGGTGCCACCCTCGAGTCTCTATGAGGTCGGTAAGTGGGTCAACCAGAACCTTGAGGACCCTGGTGCATACCTCGACTGGTTACGGGGGATAATTTTTGAAGGGATGGTGGTAGAGACTTGAAAGCAAGCTCTGCACCCCCATTTTTGGACATTCCGGATCCAACGGTGCCACCATCGAGTCTCTACGAGGTCGGAAAGGGACTGAACCAGAACCTTGAGGACTCTGGTGCATACCTCGATGGGTTTTCGGAGGATAACGTTTGAAGGAAAGGTGGTAGAGACGTGAAACTAAGCTCTGCACCCCCATTTTTGGACATTCCGGATCCAACGGTGCCACCATCGAGTCTCTACAAGGTTGGGAAGTGGGTCAGCTAGATACTCGAGGACTCTGGTGCATACCTCGACGGGTTTTTGTGGAATAACTTTTGAAGTGAATGTGGTACAGACTTGAAAGCAGGCTCTGCACCCCCATAAATTTCTCTGTACACACACACCCACACACACACTCACCCACCCACCCACCCACACACACACACACACACACACACACACACACACACACACACACAAGTGAACACATCAGAATGTTAGGTGGCTGTGATGTCATCAAAGGGAATGTGATGACATCACAGACCCTGTGCTTTGATCTAGCATGGGCTCTGTGATGACATCAGTGTTAGGTTATAATCCTAGCACCATGTCATTATCATACCTCCACTGGTTTCTGGGGGATTACTTTTGAAAGGATGGTGGTAGAGACTTGACACCAAGCTCTGCACCCCCATTTTTGAGCATTCTGGATCCAACGGTGCCACCATCGAGTCTCTACGATGTCGGGAACGGACTGAACCAGAACCTTGAGGACTCTGGTGCATACCTCGATGGGTTTTCAGAGGATAACGTTTGAAGGAAAGGTGGTAGAGACGTGAAAGCAAGCTCTGCACCCCCATTTTTGGACATTCCGGATCCAACGGTGCCACCATCGAGTCTCTACAAGGTTGGGAAGTGGGTCAACTAGAACCTTGAGGTCTCTGGTGCATACCTCGACGGGTTTTTGTGGAATACCTTTTGAAGTGAATGTGGTACAGACTTGAAAGCAGGCTCTGCACCCCCATAACTTTGTCTTTAAACACACACCCACACACACACCCACCCACCCACCCACACATCCACCCACCCACACACACACACACACACACACACACACACACACACACGCACAAGTGAACACATCAGAATGTTAGGTGGCTGTGATGTCATCAAAGGGAATGTGATGACGTCACAGACCCTGTGCTTTGATCTAGCATGGGCTCTGTGATGACATCAGTGTTAGGTTATAATCCTAGCACCATGTCATTATCATGCCTCCACTGGTTTCTGGGGGATAACTTTTGAAAGGATGGTGGTAGAGACTTGAAACCAAGCTCTGCACCCCCATCTTTGGACATTCCGGATCCAACGGTGCCACCCTCGAGTCTCTAAGAGGTTGGGAAGTGGGTCAACCAGAATCTTGAGGACTCTGGTGCATACCTCGACTGGTTTCCGGGGATAACTTTTGAAGGGATGGTGGTAGAGACTTGAAACGAAGCTCTGCACCCCCATCTTTGGACATTCCGGATCCAACGGTGCCACCCTTGAGTCTCTAAGAGGTTGGGAAGTGGGTCAACCAGAATCTTGAGGACTCTGGTGCATACCTCGACTGGTTTCCGGGGATAACTTTTGAAGGGATGGTGGTAGAGACTTGAAAGCAAGCTCTGCACCCCCATTTTTGGACATTCCGGATCCAATGGTGCCACTATCGAGTCTCTACAAGGTTGGGAAGTGGGTCAGCTAGATACTCGAGGACTCTGGTGCATACCTCGACGGGTTTTTGTGGAATAACTTTTGAAGTGAATGTGGTACAGACTTGAAAGCAGGCTCTGCACCCCCATAACTTTGTCTGTACACACACACCCACACACATACGTACATAGGCCTCCTTTGGGGTCGTATGACAGAACTCCCCACCTTTGTGGACACCACTTTTCTGAATGGTTTAGAGGGAAGCTGCCACCATTTTCGGATGTGGAAGGATGCCCTCAATACCAAAATCACGTGATCTTTTGGATTAAACCATGTTTTTTTTCCAGTCTGACTTTTAACCTGGACTTTGGGGACAAATCTTATTCAAGAAATCTTTGGGGACTTGGGCTAAACACAGATTCTGATAGAAGTAATCTTTGGTGTCTTATTTTTTGCAAGCCAGAGTGTTGGAACTATTTATTTATTTATTATTAGTATTTGGTATTGTTTAGGTAGTATTTGGATTTGATTATTCTGCATTGATTTATTTGAATTCAATATAATTACATTTTTGCAAGTATTCTGTTTATTATTTGTTATGTTGTTTTCATAAAACAAAAAACAACATTAAAAGGACAAATGGCCACTACACAGAGATTCTAAACCTTGAGATATGTCCCAGGAGAGTCATTTGAATTGATGGTCAGAACTTCCCGACATTTTGCTAATATTCACTGAATCAACACAAAACATATGAAGTCGGTTGAAATTATGATAAGTAAATGTTACAACCAATGACAAGGGGACCCACATGCAGTACAAAACACAGGCAATAAAATATGAAGAGAATGACATTTGTTGCAGCCTCACTGATCTTTAATTAACAAAAAGGGCACTTACAAAATAAATTAAAAACCTGAGACAGACTCCCCAGCTCTGAAACTTGTACCAGTGTACAAACACACAGATCTTTTGATATTGAGGCTGAGGACCAGAACTGTTTCTAACAGTTTACCAGTTTAACACAGTTGTTTTTTAACATCTCTCTCTCTCTCTGTTTTTTTTTTATGTTCTTATGTTTAGTACATAAAAAAAAACTGGGTTAGTTAAATTGGTAGAAATGTGGCTAAATGAATGTATTTGGATAAAACATATATTATTAACTTTTTAACATTTTTTAAAGCATATTTTGATTACATTTAATCTTTTTTCTACCTACTTTTAAACATTTCACAACTTAACCTGTTGATGCTGAACTGAACATTTTTTAACTTACCTTTTAAATGCTCACTTTCTGAACATGGCAGATAGAAGACAGATAAGTATTTAAGTACTTGTCTGCCTCTTCAGTGCAGTGATTCTGTTTCTCACATAGTTCTTTACATCAGTCCATGTTCGTTCCTTCAATGTCTCCGTTTCATTTTGCAGACAAAGCATGCAGTCGTGCTTGGCAGGAACTGTGAATGTTCTGATGAATTTCATCAGGTGTTTCTCCACAGAACGAACTTCTCCTGCTTCCCATTTGCATCTGCTTCGTTGTACGGCTGGTTCTGTGAAGAAAAGAACAAATGCAATGTAATAATACTGGAAAACATGCAAATGAAGCCATCATCATGAACATTTTTTTCCCCAGTAGTAGCCTTAACGAAAGGGGGGTAAAAAAGCCTTGTGAAGTCCAACAACAGGTGGCTTTGTAACACGGGGTTGTGATCAGTATATTTTATTACTGGAAGAAGGTCAAAGCTATCATTATGCTGTTTGGCTCTCTAGCATCTTAAGTCGAAGATATGTTTTTCAGAGTGATCTTCCAGTTTGAATGCTGCTTTCGCTGCATGTAAATGGTTTAGAAATTGTAGTACCAAAAAATAAATATGTCCGTTCTATATAAATGTTAACTTCTGTATAGAGAGAGATTAGCTTCATGGCAACATTCATCATCTTGTCATAAGAGCAAGGACACAATGATCATCATTCTCTTTGCACTGCAGGTTTTAACCTTGTATAGGAGGACTAGCACCACGTGCTGGTGCTGATGGTGCTGATGGTGCTGATGATGCTGATGGTGCTGATGGTGCTGATGATGCTGATGATGCTGATGGTGCTGATGATGCTGATGGTGCTGATGATGCAGATGTATCCATTATGTGTTCCATTTCACTGCTGGTACACTCATCTTCTGAAGTGTCACTGGAATCTCCTTCATTGGATTGTGGCAGTTTCTCTGGAAGTAGAAAATGATCTAAATTAAATCAACAGCACTCTTAATCTCACAGGCAGAATCTAGTACAGCATTTATAAAAACACAGAAATATGAAACCGAGTATCCATACCAGTGTTAAATAGATCAAAAATTAAGAACATGCCCAAACCTTCAGGGTCAATTTCGATATCATCCGGTGTCATCCCTTTGTACTGCGACACAGTCCCCCTCTCCATGGCCAGGAGCACTTTGCTCATTCTAGCAAGCTGCAGAGTTCCTTGGGGCAACCAATAGTACTGTCGGTGGATGCCAATATCATGGCCTAAGAAGTCGGCCAGTTGGTCAGACTCATTTTCCTCAAGGTTCAAGACCTGTGACATTGTTGCAATATGTTTTCGAAGCTTTGTTGAAGTCAGTGCTTCAGGGTGTTTGGCACCACAGAGTTTGGTATATTTTTGAAGGCACTCTCCCCCTCTGTAGGCTGACAAGGCTTCTGGTCTTCCAAACATGAATAAATTATCATTCGGTACACTGCAGCTTTCACGCATCTCAGCTAGCAGCTCCATAGCAGTCACCACAGATGGTTTTAACAAGACAGGGACCATCCTCCCCCTTTTCCCTCGGATCTCCACTCTTGCAAAGTATTCACACATCTTCCTTTCGAATGGAGTCAAGCAGATAGCCACGTCATCATGCAACGCTGACTTGTTCCAGGACCTAAAGGCAGTCAGTAACATCCTCGACACCTCTCCTGCTCTTCGTCTCTTCGTCTCTTCGTCTTTGTCTCTTCGAACCAAATTGGGGACACTCATGTACTTGGACCTCTTCACCACCAATACACGAGCCTATCCTAAAACTGGGGACACTTCACACACAATGTATCTGCACCAAACTGGGGACGTTTGTGTGTTGAACCCCTTACTATCAATGTAAGTCTGTATAATAACAATGTGGCTATGAACAAACACCCACATGCTCCTATATCTGAGCCACACTCAGAGAGACAAGTCAACAGACTATCACTATTTGGGCAAGAGAAACACACTGGATTAAGCTGTGCTCTCATATATCCACCGATCAGGTGATGACCTCAGCATGAACAAAGGGACAAATGAAAATGCTCAAATATGATCAATAGGTAACAATTCACATTAGCATGCAACTTGAACTTGGTAGCACTCATGCATTCAGACCTAGATCAGTGGCAGCTGCTGGCTAGAAGAGGCAACAAAAGTGCAGTGTAAGTACATTGATGAGTTTTCCATGGTGATTATTTCCCTGGTTAACTTAGGACACCTGTATTTCTGCTAATAATTAGTAGTTAGCTACAGAAAATAAACATAAATCCTATCTTTTGTCAGTTGGCAGTGTCAATCAATTTGATTTTCATTTTGCATTGTTTGAGAGTCATAACTAAACCTTGACTGAGTCACCAGATTATCATTGTTGTAAAATTATGTGTGACATCACACCAATATACTGTTTGGACTGACTGGTCTCCACAAAGGCTGTGCATGTCATCTGAAAGATATCTTGCTGAAGCAATGGCATAATGTTTAATGTTGTTATGAGAAGTCTTAAAATATTTCTGGTTCATAATGAGACTATGGCAAGATAAATTAGACTGTGGGGGGTTGCCACATTCTGGGTAATTAATGGAGAACACTGATATTAAAGTTAGAACCCTTTATAGGTTAAGTTGAAGGACAATTCATTTGTTGGCAAACCAGTACTGCACAGACATAAAACTTCTTTGTAATATTTGGTTGCACTAGGGCTTATGATAATCAATTGCCCTGTCTTCTAATGTTATCATCTCAGCTTCTTAGCTGTGATCTATGCTGCCTAAAAATGTTAACGTTGTTCAGCCCTGTGAACAATGTCTGCTTTTCTTACTCCACTAGCCTTGCTTTGATCTTGTAATAATAACTCTGTCACAGAGCTGTTGTCTCCGTATCTAATGCATCTAGATACAAAGACATCTCTAGAGGAGCATTAGAAACATCTGAATTCGTCAAATGTCATATTGTATTCCACAGTCACAGCACACAGTAAGTCACTAACCCACTATAAACATGTACTTTTCTAAGTTACAATATATCTGACGAGAAAAAAGCAATTACACTGACTTACCATATACTCCCAAATTAGAAGCCCATCATCCTCACCAAGGTAGAGGCAAAGTGCCTTGAGAACTGCTGCCTTTTTTAGATTAACATCACTGTGTGAAGCCTGTGTGAAGAGATTCCACCGATTAAAACATTCATAAACACATAACTACAAAAAATATTTCCAATTTCCAACCTGTGGTAACCTACAAATACTGACTTCCAATCAGCTTTGTCAAGTTTGATCTATATAGCTCAATATTATGTCAAACATACTGTAAACGTGACTTTTTTAACTACAAAATAACTGTGAAGCATGGCCTAGTGTTTATTTTAAAAAAAGTGAGGTATGAACATGTTGTTTTAACTCCTGTTTATTCAGAGACATACAGTACAGCTGACAACAATGCTGTCCTCTTAACACATAGGTGCTTAGTACAACTATAGCCCAATCTTATTATCACCACCTGAGAAAACAGGATTGAACTGGCACCTGTCTGATCACATGACTGCATCTCTAGCCCATATGGTATTATTGCCTTAAAAAGACAATATATATTTTTTTTATTTTTGCATCTTGCAAATAATCCAGACTTACTGATGGCGCAAACTGGGGCTTCATATGGACAATACAATTACACAATGTATGAAGTATGTATGAAAAAAAATTCCATAACATCGTATACATAAATTTACAGGTAGTTTCTAGCCAGAAACATCTCCCTTCTTCTGGAAAACAGATGTCAGCTGGGGTAAAATATTGTCCAACTGTACCAAGAAGTTTGTCTCAAGTGGAAGTGTTGTAATCTGCTGGAATTCAGCATTTATCTGGTAGAAGTTAGAAGAGTAGCATGCCATCTTCTGCCCCCAAGTGGCCAAAATAAAGAACTGCTTCCTCTATAGGAGATTTGTCTCTCTCCAAATGTTGGTCATCTTTTGTTTTACCTTATCAGACTTTACATTTTAACAGCTGCACACTGAAATTGCATAATAAGGAGAGGGGAAAAGGCAAGCATGTGTTTACCTCATCAGTATGAAAGAATGCAGGCCACCTGGCTTTAAACTCCCTGACTGCTGGGGCAATTCCTCTTGATGGATAGGGACAAAATTTGACCCACACATTCAGTACGTGACAGAAAGTACGAAGTCAGTAGCAGGGGCTTGGCAGTCGGAAGGCATGGTGAGTCAATTTTTGATTTAAGTGCAAATTTTGCAAAACACTGTGACCAAACTTGCAGAAACTTATTTAGGTAAGTTTACATGTTTTATGGAGGGTCAAGAGTGCTGAAATACATTTGGAAGCATTAATTAAGAATTAGAATGTAAATAGATGAAGATTTGGAGTCACACCCAGCTGAATAGATTGAAATTTGGAAGTGGAACTCTGAGCATTGAGGAGCGTTTTGGGGCAATTCCACTTGATTCATAGGGACAAAATTTGACCCACACATTCAGTACGTGACAGGAAATAGGAAGTCAGTAGCAGTGGCTTGGCACGTCCTCACGTGGTAGATATACGAGTCAGGTGAACTAGGGCCACCATATACCTTAGTTTTAACAAAAGCCACTGCAAGTCAGTACACTCATATTTGGCTGAACAGGCCTCGGTCATGTACTTGCAAAGTCTGCTAGTCATATGTTGCAAAGACTGGCCAATGGCTTGTTCAACTTCGTAGGTCTTAGTCAGTGGGCTGATGGCCATTGCTGTTCCCTGGTCAGGTTTAGCCATAGATAAGATGGATGGATGGATGAACCCAACATCTAGCCTCAAGAGCCTTTAATGCAGAAAAAACTCTGAGTCGATCTCCAAGTGGCATCGAACACTAACAGAAGATTCGCAGAGACCCTACCGTCCGGCATTCTGAAGCCCAACCCTCTAGTGTCTTCCCCAAGGCTAGTCTCTTTCAGGGGTCTTGTAGTGGCCTTGAACCATAGTCTTTCAATTTAGTGTCCGGCGCAGGTCATCCAACGCTACTTTGTAGCAAATATCTTTATTTACCCCTTCATGAATAGCGACAATTGGCCAGAGGTCAGCAAAGGCCATCATCCCACAGGCAGGGGTTTAAGAAGCTCAATAAGCCATTAGCCAGTATCTGCAGACTGTTACTAACAGACTGCGCAAGTGCATGACTGAGGCCGATTCAGCCAAATATCGGTGTGCTGACTTGCACTCACTTTTGTTACAAAGTTGAAGTCTACCTGAACATTAGGTCCAATGGTTACTCCATCTATCAAAAAAAGAAAGGGACCCAAACTGGACCCAAATTTCAGGAGGTCTTTGAAGACCAACTTCTCAGTATGTGAAGGACAACAAACACAACATCTACCCTTGAGAGCCTTTCATGTAACAAAAAAAACCAAAAAACATCAACTCTAAGTTGACCTCCAAGTGGCATCAAACGTTAACAGAAGACTCACAGATACTCTATCGTACAGCATTCTGAATCCCAACCCTCTTGCATCTTCCCCAAGGCTAGTCCTTTTAAGAGGTCATGTAGGGGCCCCAGACCATGGTGGTTCAATTTAGGGTCCCACCCAGGTCAACTACTTTGTAGCCAAAGCTTTTTAAAAATCCTCATCTATGGCTAAACCTGACCAGTGAACAGCAATGGCCATCAGCCCACTGACTAAGACCTACGAAGTTTAACAATCCATTGGCCAGTCTTTGCAACATATGACTAGCAGACTTTGCAAGTATATGACCGAGGCCTGTTCAGCCAAATATCAGTGTACTGACTTGCAGTAGCTTTTGTAAAAACTAACATATATGGTGGTCCCAGGACACATGACTTGTATATCTACCACGTGAGGACGGACCCAAAAATTGCCCCCAAATTTCAAGTAGTCACTCGAGACCAGCTTCCCAATATGTAAAGGCTCATGAACCCAACAACTAGCCTCAAGACCCTTTAATGCAGAAAAAACTCCGGTTCGATCTCCGAGTGGCATCGAACACTAACAGAAGACTCACAAAGACCCAACCGTCCGGCATTCTGAAGCCCAACCCTCTAGCGCATAAATTCTCAAAGTGCGGCCCCTCGGCCAATGGCGGCCCGCAGCAACATTTCTGGCGGCCTACAATGAAATACAGTTGGTAGTTTTAATCCAACTGTACATTGCTTTGAAAGGATGAATTTCTGTTTCGTGGTCTTTAGCGCCATATTTAGGGATAAGCAGTAAATACAACTGTGGTTTACCTCGTAGAGACTCGATGGTGGCACCATTGGATCCGGAATGTCTGAAAATGGGGGTTCAGAGCTTGGTTTCAAGTCTCTACCACCATCCCTTCAAAAGTTATCCACCGAAACCAGTAAAGGTATGCACCAGAGTCCTCAAGGTTCTGGTTGACCCACTTCCCAACGTCGTAGTGACTCGATGGTGGCACCGTTGGATCCGGTATGTCGAAAAATGGGGGTGCAGAGCTAAGTTTCACGTCTCTACCACCATCCTTTCAAAAGTTAGCCCCCGAAACCAGTCGAGGTATGCACCAGAGTCCTCGAGGTTCTGGTTGACCCACTTCCCGACATCGTAGAGACTTGAGGTTGGCAACGTTGGATCCGGAATGTCCGAAAATGTGGGTGCAGAGCTTGGTTTCAAGTCTCTACCACCATCCTTTCAATAGTTATCCCCCTAAAACCAGTGGAGGTATGATAATGACATGGTGCTAGGGTTATAACCTAACACTGATGGCATCACAGAGCCCATGCTAGATCAAAGCACAGGGTCCATGACGTCATCACATTCCCTTTGATGACGTCACAGCCACCTAACATTCTGATGTGTTCACTTCTGTGTGTGGGTGTGTGTGTATGTGTGTGTGTGTTTGTGTGTGTGTGTGTGTGTGTATGTGTGTGGGTGTGTGTGTGCAGACAAAGTTATGGGGGTTCAGAGCCTGCTTTCAAGTCTGTACCACATTCCCTTCAAAAGTTATTCCACAAAAACCCGTCGAGGTATGCACCAGAGTCCTCGAAGTTTTGGTTGACCCACTTCCCAACCTTGTAGAGACTGGATGGTGTTACCGTTGGATCCGGAATGTCTGAAAATGGGGGTGCAGAGCTTGGTTTCAAGTCTCTACCACCATCCTTTCAAAAGTTATCCCCCGAAAACCAGTGGAGGCATGCACCAGAGTCCTCAAGGTTCTGGTTGACCCACTTCCCAACGTCGTAGTGACTCGATGGTGGCACCATTGGATCCGGAATGTCCGAAAATGGGGGTGCAGAGCTTGGTTTCAAGTCTCTACCACCATCCTTTCAAAGGTTATCCCCCGAAAACCAGTGGAGGTATGATAATGACATGGTGCTAGGGTTATAACCTAACACTGACAGGGTCCGTGACGTCATGACATTCCCTTTGATGACGTCACAGCCACCTAACATTCTGATGTGTTCACTTCTGTGTGTGTGTGTGTGTGTGTGTGTGTGTGTGTGTCAGTGTGACATCACAGAATTCTTTTGTGTCTTTGAGGACGTATCAACATTCTAGAACCTGTCTAGGACACATATAACAGTCAGCCTTTAGAAGACTCAAGACACACACAGCTTCACAAGTTGAAAAGATGCATGTGGACTGGACAGGACTTGGTTTACAGTAAGAGCTCTTTGACATTTCAGACACATTACTTTCAAATTGTTACTCTTGGTGGAAATGGGACTTTTGTTTTAGGACACACTTGAAAAGCATGTGAACCTGTCATATAACGTCCAACTGTAACCAAGTTGTTTGTGGTAGCTAGAGTTTAGACGGATGTTCTTTCACATTTCTGCATTTGGTTGTGTGCATTGTGCATTCGCTCCTGAGGCAAATGGAGATGACCACCTTTGTCTTCTGAAAACCTGTCCACCAACATCTGAGCAACATCTTTTTTGGTGCTATTGCTCACCACAAGACATTCCTATGGTCAATATCTCCAAAACT